>NC_048588.1:35823764-36016264 GCF_013265735.2 Oncorhynchus mykiss
TGGAGTGTGGGCAGTGTGTTGGAGTGTGGGCAGTGTGTTAGAGTGTGGGCAGTGTGTTGGAGTGTGGGCAGTGTGTTAGAGTGTGGGCAGTGTGTTGGAGTGTGGGCAGTGTTTTGGAGTGTGGGTAAGGTAGTGAGAATAAATATTATACAGGTGCTATTTATCATAGTTACAACCTCATCAGCTCACTCCTATAAACACACACACACACACACACACACACACATATACACACACACACACGCACACACACACACACACACACACACACATATAAATATCAGTGAATTGACATTGGGCCAGGTCTATGTTCAAGAGGTGTGTGTCTGAGGTCAGGCAACACATTCATTCTACTGTAATTACAACAACAGATAATAGAACAATCCCTGCATTGAACGACCCTCTCTTATCTCACAATGTCTGTGTGGTTGTGTGTTTGAGTTTTTGTGTAAATCGCAACTGACAATACCGCCGTTCCAGCACCGTGCACAGCCCATTATCATCACCACAGTCCCACAGCTGCAGATGCATTCACACACGCACACACACGCACACACACGCACACACACACACACACACACGCACACACACACACATACACACACACAGGGAGAGAAAAGTTACGTGTATCCTGCCACGGGAGAGTTTTGAAATCTGTCACAACCCCTTGTTGAATCAGCTTTTGTTTTGAGAAAAACATTCAAACGCTTAAAAACAATATGCTAATTTTGTTTTTATCTATAATTGTAACGAGTGCGCTGAGAGTCGGAAAAGCAAGGACAGGGAGTGAATGTTTTAATAAACAAAACAATAAACACAAACAAACGCACCAACATGAAAACAGAGTCGATAACACCTGAGGTAAGAACCAAGGGGAGTGACAGATATAGGGAAGGTAATCAAGGAGGTGATGGAGTCCAGGTGAGTGTCATGAGACGATGGTGACAGGTGTGCCGGGATAACCAGCAGTCTGATGACCTAGAGGCCGGAGAGGGAGTATACGTGACAATAATATATAACAACTAACTGAATTTGTTTTGAGCACTTTGCACATTTACTTTGCGATACACCCCTGTAAAGGTAATTTAGTTTGGGATCTACCCCTGTAAAGGTAATTTAGTTTGGGATCTACCCCTGTAAAGGTGATTTAGTTTGGGATCTACCCCTGTAAAGGTAATTTAGTTTGGGATACACCCCTGTTAACATAATTTAGTTTGGGATCTACCCCTGTAAAGGTAATTTAGTTTGGGATACACCCCTGTAAACGTAATTTAGTTTGGGATCTACCCCTGTTAACGTAATTTAGTTTGGGATCCACCCCTGTAAACGTAATTTAGTTTGGGATCCACCCCTGTAAACGTAATTTAGTTTGGGATCCACCCCTGTAAAGGTAATTTAGTTTGGGATCTACGCCTGTAAACGTAATTTAGTTTGGGATACACCCCTGTTAACGTAATTTAGTTTGGGATACACCCCTGTAAAGGTAATTTAGTTTGGGATCTACCCCTGTAAAGGTAATTTAGTTTGGGATACACCCCTGTAAACGTAATTTAGTTTGGGATCTACCCCTGTAAACGTAATTTAGTTTGGGATACACCCCTGTTAACGTAATTTAGTTTGGGATCCACCCCTGTAAAGGTAATTTAGTTTGGGATCTACCCCTGTAAACGTAATTTAGTTTGGGATCCACCCCTGTAAAGGTAATTTAGTTTGGGATCCACCCCTGTAAAGGTAATTTAGTTTGGGATCTACCCCTGTAAAGGTAATTTAGTTTGGGATACACCCCTGTAAAGGTAATTTAGTTTGGGATCTACCCCTGTAAACGTAATTTAGTTTGGGATCCACCCCTGTAAAGGTAATTTAGTTTGGGATCCACCCCTGTAAAGGTAATTTAGTTTGGGATCTACCCCTGTAAAGGTAATTTAGTTTGGGATACACCCCTGTAAACGTAATTTAGTTTGGGATCTACCCCTGTAAAGGTAATTGTAACGATTCTCTTCTTGTGAAGTAGAGGCGGACCAAAGCGCAGCGTGGTGGTTGTTCATTGTAATTTATTGACGGCACTATACATGAACAAACTAACGAAAAAACAAGAAACGTGAGAACTCAAAACAGCCCTGTCTGGTGCAAACACAAAAACAGGAACAATCACCCACAAACACACAGTGCAACCCAGGCTACCTAAATATGGTTCCCAATCAGAGACAATGACGAACACCTGCCTCTGATTGAGAACCATATCAGGCCGAACATAGAACTAGACAAACTAGACATGAAACATAGAATGCCCACTCAGATCACACCCTGACCAACCACAACATAGAAATATACAAAGTAAACTATGGTCAGGGTGTGACAGTAATTTAGTTTGGGATCCACCCCTGTAAACGTAATTTAGTTTGGGATACACCCCTGTAAACCTAATTTAGTTTGGGATCCACCCCTGTAAACGTAATTTAGTTTGGGATCCACCCCTGTAAACCTAATTTAGTTTGGGATCCACCCCTGTTAACGTAATTTAGTTTGGGATACACCCCTGTAAACGTAATTTAGTTTGGGATCCACCCCTGTAAACCTAATTTAGTTTGGGATCCACCCCTGTTAACGTAATTTAGTTTGGGATACACCCCTGTAAACGTAATTTAGTTTGGGATCTACCCCTGTAAAGGTAATTTAGTTTGGGATCCACCCCTGTAAACGTAATTTAGTTTGGGATACACCCCTGTTAACATAATTTAGTTTGGGATACACCCCTGTAAAAGTAATTTAGTTTGGGATCCACCCCTGTAAACGTAATTTAGTTTGGGATCCACCCCTGTAAACGTAATTTAGTTTGGGATCCACCCCTGTAAACGTAATTTAGTTTGGGATACACCCCTGTAAACCTAATTTAGTTTCGGATCCACCCCTGTTAACGTAATTTAGTTTGGGATACACCCCTGTTAACATAATTTAGTTTGGGATCCACCCCTGTTAACGTAATTTAGTTTGGGATACACCCCTGTAAATGTAATTTAGTTTGGGATCTACCCCTGTAAAGGTAATTTAGTTTGGGATACACCCCTGTAAACGTAATTTAGTTTGGGATCTACCCCTGTAAAGGTAATTTAGTTTGGGATCTACCCCTGTAAACATAATTTAGTTTGGGATACACCCCTGTTAACATAATTTAGTTTGGGATCTACCCCTATAAACGTAATTTAGTTTGGGATCTACCCCTGTAAACGTAATTTAGTTTGGGATCTACCTCTGTAAAGGTAATTTAGTTTGGGATCTACCCCTGTAAACGTAATTTAGTTTGGGATCCACCCCTGCAAAATTAATTTAGTTTGGGATCTACCCCTGTAAACGTAATTTAGTTTGGGATCTACCCCTGTAAACGTAATTTAGTTTGGGATCTACCCCTGTAAACATAATTTAGTTTGGGATCTACCCCTGTAAAGGTAATTTAGTTTGGGATCCACCCCTGTTAAGGTAATTTAGTTTGGGATCCAGCCCTGTAAATGTAATCTGTCCCCGGCGCCGACAGAGATGGCCGCCTCGCTTCGCGTTCCTAGGAAACTATGCAGTATTTTTTTTTTTTTTACATGTTATTTCTTACATTGGTTCCCCGGGTCATCTTAGGTTTTATTACACACAGCCGCGAGGAACTATTGGATATAAGAGTAACGTCAACTCACCAACATTATGACCAGGAATACGACTTTCCCGAAGCGGTTCCTCCGTTTGGCACACCACTCAGGACAAAGGATCGAATCCCAGCCGGCGACCCAAAACAATGGCGCCCCAGACGGAGTGGTCTTCTGGTCAGGCTACATAGACGGGCACATCGCGCACCGCTCCCGAGCATACAACCAATGTCCAGTCTCTTGACAACAAGGTAGACGAAATCCGAGCATATCGATTGTGCGACCCGGGCTGGCAAAACACTGGATCATTGTTATTCTAACTTCCGCGATGCATATAAAGCCCTTCCCCACCCCCCTTTTGGAGAAGCTGACCACGACTCCATTTTGTTGCTCCCAGCCTATAGACAGAAACTACAACAGGAAGCACCTGTACTGAAGTCTGTTCAACGCTGGTCTGACCAATTGGATTCCACACTTCAAGATTGCTTTGATCACGTGGACTGGGATATGTTCCGCATAGCGTCGAACAACAACATTGATGAATACGTTGATTCGGTGAGCAAGTTTATTAGCAAGTGCATCGGTTATGTTGTACCCACAGCGTCTATTAAAACATTCCCCAACCAGAAACCATGGATTGATGGCAGCATTCGCGCAAAACTGAAAGCGCGAACCACTGCTTTTAATCAGACCTGATCTCCCCTATATCCCTTTAGAGAGATAAAGACCTGATCTCCCCTATATCCCTTTAGAGAGATAAATACCTGATCTCCCCTATATCCCTTTAGAGAGATAAAGACCTGATCTCCCCTATATCCTTTTAGAGAGATAAAGACCTGATCTCCCCCATATCCCTTTTAGAGAGATACAGACCTGATTGCCCCTCTAGCCTTTTAATCCTGCCATAATATCCACAGACTGAAACCTCCTCTAAACATAATGCCTAGAGTAATGATCAACTCTGTCACCGTGGAGTTTATCAATAAAAAACACACTCTGTAACCATGGAGATGATCAATAAAAACACACTCTGTCACCATGGAGATGATCAATAAAAACACACTGTCGCTGTGGAGGTGACCAATAAAAACACACTCTGTCGCCGTGGGGATGATCAATTAAAACACACTGTCACTGTGGAGATGACCAATTAAAACACACTCTGTCACTGTGGAGATGACCAATTAAAACACACTCTGTCACTAGAGATGACCAATAACAACACACTGTCACCATGGAGATGACCAATAAAAACACACTCCGTCACCGTGGAGATGACCAATAAAAACACACTCTGTCACTGTGGAGATGACCAATTAAAACAAACCCTGTCACTAGAGATGACCAATAACAACACACTATCACCGTGGAGATGACCAATAAAAACACACTCCGTCACCAGGGAGATGACCAAGAAAAAAAACAATGTCATCGTTGGTGTCTTCTTCTAATCATGGTCTGAGTGCAGAGAGCTTCAAGAGCTTGCCAGAGGGTAGGATGATTCATAACGGACTGGGTCTCCATTAGGTCATAACCTCTACATAATGTCTCCAAGATGGTTAGAGCTTCCTGTAGACGGTGACAGGGAGGAGTTACAAGAAAGGAGGAAATAAGCCACAGGCACGCACACACACACACACACACACACACACACACACACACACATATATGCATATACAAACACAAACACACACATACAAACACACACACACAAATGCAAACACACACACACAAATACTGGATTGGTGAAAGCAGTCTCGTGGAACCATCACTTTCATGTATCTCTTTGTCAGTCACAGGACAGGTGGAAGTCACATGGTGGGAAACCACCAATCCCATAAGCCTACTGGTGGCTACGGGAACAGAAAGACAATGGTATGTAGCTGTGAGGTTGCTCTGAGTTTTGACTGTAACTTAGACTGTAGTTTAGGCTGTAACTTAGACTGTAGTTTGGGCTGTAACTTAGACTGTAGTTTGGGCTGTAACTTAGACTGTAGTTTGGGCTGTAGCTTGGACTGTAGTTTGGGCTGTAGCTTGGACTGTAGTTTAGGCTGTAACTTAGACTGTAGTTTGCGCTGTAAATTGGACTGTTGATCGTTTGGACTGCTTTTCCCAAACACTGTCCTGGGGGACCAAATTGGCCAAACGTTTGGGTTTTGGCCCTAGCACAACACAGCTGATTCAAATAAGCCAAGCTTGATGACGAGTTGATTATGTGAATAAGCTGTGTAGTGCCAGGGAAAACCAGCCAAAATGTAAACCCCTCGGGAGGTCCCCAGGACTGAGTTTGGGAAACATTAGTCTGTAGGAAAATGTTCCCAGGCTGACATTTCTCTCACACATCCAAGTCCACAGATGTTTATGGATACGCAAAACCCCTGGAGAAAGACGATCCATACAAAAGGCAGGAGTCAGGCGAGGTAATTGGCCGTCAGGGAGCAGAGGGGATTGGCCGTCAGGGAGCAGAGGGGATTGGCCGTCAGGGAGCAGAGGGGATTGGCCGTCAGGGAGCAGAGGGGATTGGCCGTCAGGGAGCACAGGGAATTGGCCGTCAGGGAGCACAGGGGATTGGCCGTCAGGGAGCAGAGGGGATTGGCCGTCAGGGAGCAGAGGGGATTGGCCGTCAGGGAGCACACATTTTGCCTTCCACCTCACACAGAAGCTTTAATATTGGTGATGAATAAATCCCTGTGAAGGAAGGAAGGAAGGAAGGAAGGAAGGAAGGAAGGAAGGAAGGAAGGAAGGAAGGAAGGAAGGAAGGAAGGAAGGAAGGAAGGAAGGAAGGAAGGAAGGAAGGAAGGAAGGAAGGAAAGGGATCAATGGATCTCCTCTTCACCAAGGAAAAGACGCTGACTCCCTGAAACACTGTACTGATGCTATGGTTAGACTATAATTCACCTGTTGGTTGTTAGTAACCCTGTTCTGTCACAAAACCAAAACTGGAAGTCGGGGGTGATGCCTGTGTGTGTGTGTGTGTGTGTGTGTGTGTGTGTGTGTGTGTGTGTGTGTGTGTGTGTGTGTGTGTGTGTGTGTGTGTGTGTGTGTGTGTGTGTGTGTGTGTGTGTGTGTGTGTGTGTGCTTATAAACTTATAAACACATCCGTTCTTCTCTTCAAGGTCAGACGATTATGAGCAGCTAGGGTTGTGCTTCCTGTATTGATTTCAGGCAGACAGATGATCTGATGTCTACATTAACATTGTATGATAAAACAGTCCCTCAGTCTGACAGATTGCGAAGCAGTGCAAGCTTACAGGTCATATACGGGAGACTAGTCATACAATTGCAACCTGGATATGTTTAGAATGAAATGCTTTGCCAGGGTTCTGAAGTGTTCCGGAAGGTTCTGGCAGCATCTCAGTATTTCCCTGCTGTCAAAATGTCACCTATCAAGTGGTTGATTTAGTCATGACAAAATGTCACCCATCGATCAGGGGATTTGGGCATGACAAAATGCCACCTATCAAGTGGTTGATTAAGTCATGACAAAATGTCACCTATTGAGTAGGGAATTTGGGCATGACAAAATGTCACCATCAAGTTGGTGATTTGGGCATGACAAAATGTCACCCATCGACTAGAGAATTTTGGCATGACACAATGTCACCCATCGAGCAGGGGATTTGAGCATGACAAAATGCCAACATGACGGAGCTTCCACTCCTCCTCTGCCTGTGTTGCCTACTGTCTCAGATTCAGACTGCTCTGCCTGTGTTGCCTACTGTCTCAGATTCAGACTGCTCTGCCTGTGTTGCCTACTGTCTCAGATTCAGACTGCTCTGCCTGTGTTGCCTACTGTCTCAGATTCAGACTGC
Source organism: Oncorhynchus mykiss (assembly GCF_013265735.2). NCBI lineage: Eukaryota > Metazoa > Chordata > Actinopteri > Salmoniformes > Salmonidae > Oncorhynchus > Oncorhynchus mykiss. Next base: position 35,831,206 of record NC_048588.1, read on the forward strand.
TCTGCATGTGTTGCCTACTGTCTCAGATTCAGACTGCTCTGCCTGTGTTGCCTACTGTCTCAGATTCAGACTGCTCTGCCTGTGTTGCCTACTGTCTCAGATTCAGACTGCTCTGCCTGTGTTGCCTACTGTCTCAGATTCAGACTGCTCTGCCTGTGTTGCCTACTGTCTCAGATTCAGACTGCTCTGCCTGTGTTGCCTACTGTCTCAGATTCAGACTGCTCTGCCTGTGTTGCCTACTGTCTCAGATTCAGACTGTTATGTGACGTTCTTCTTTCTGTGAACTCTGAGGTGATAAGACTCGTCAGCCTAACCCGAGGTAATACATTTACACCCTCCCCTGGGGTAATACATTTACCTACGCTGGGGTAATACATTTACCCCCTCCCCTGGGGTAATACAGTTACACCCTCCCCTGGGGTAATACAGATACCCCCTCCCCTTGGGTAATACAGTTACACCCTCCCCTGGGGTAATACATTTACCCCCTCCCCTTGGGTAATACAGTTACACCCTCCCCTTGGGTAATACAGTTACCCCCTCCCCTTGGGTAATACAGTTACCCCCTCCCCTGGGGTAATACAGTTACCCCCTCCCCTTGGGTAATACAGTTACACCCTCCCCTGGGGTAATACAGTTACACCCTCCCCTGGGGTAATACAGTTACCCCCCGGGGCAATTCAATAAGAGAGCTTGTCTTCATTGTGTGCCCAAACACGAATTCCCAAGACGGTGTCCCTGTACTAAAGCTCATATTTCTTATTAGTTTTGGAAGTTACAAGCCTGAAACCCTGAACATTGACTGCTGACACCCTGTGAGCTAGAATTCAGAATGCCCCTATACAGTGCCTTGCGAAAGTATTCGGCCCCCTTGAACTTTGCGACCTTTTGCCACATTTCAGGCTTCAAACATAAAGATATAAAACTGTATTTTTTTGTGAAGAATCAACAACAAGTGGGACACAATCATGAAGTGGAACGACATTTATTGGATATTTTAAACTTTTTTAACAAATCAAAAACTGAAAAATTGGGCGTGCAAAATTATTCAGCCCCCTTAAGTTAATAATTTGTAGCGCCACCTTTTGCTGCGATTACAGCTGTAAGTCGCTTGGGGTATATCTATCAGTTTTGCACATCGAGAGACTGACATTTTTTCCCATTCCTCCTTGCAAAACACCTCGAGCTCAGTGAGGTTGGATGGAGAGCTTTAATGATGAGTTTGGAGGGTACTATGGTGTTAAATGCTGAGCTGTAGTTAATGAACAGCATTCTCACATAGGTATTCTTCTTGTCCAGCTGGGATAGGGCAGTGTGCAGTGTGATGGTGATTACATCATCTGTGGACCTATTGGGGCGGTAAGCAAATTGAAGTGGGTCTAGGGAATCAGGTAGGGTGGCGGCGATGTGATCCTTGACTAGTCTCTCCAAGGCGACTGGAAACATGACCGAATACATTGTAGTTATTCCCTCTGCAAGTCGACCAAACAAGCAAAGCGTCAGTATTGAGACAAAGGAGAGTTGCAATTCAACGGCTCAAACACAAGACGTATGTTGGTCTACAGACAATCACGGATTGCAAAAAGAAAACCAGCACCGTCGCGGACATCGACATCTCTCTCTCTCTCTCTCTCCCAGACAAATTGAACAATTTCTTTGATCGCTTTGAGGACAGTACAGTGCCACTGACACGGCCTGCTACCAAAGCCTGTGGGCTCTCCTTCTCCATGGCAAACGTGAGTAAAACGTTTAAACGTGTTAACCCTCGCAAGGCTGCCGGCCCAGACGGCATCCCTAGCCCCGTCCTCAGAGCATGGTGTGTTTACAGACATATTCAGTCAATCCCTATCCCGGTCTGTTGACCCCACATTCTTCAAGATGGCCACCATTGTTCCTGTTCCCAAGAAAGCTAAGGTAACTGAACTAAATTACCATGCATGTGTGTTTGTGTGTATGCATCCGACCAACACAGGCCCATGCACTTGAAAACACACACACACACACACACACACACACACAGCGCACAGTGCCACAGGTCTAAACCCCTCTTCCCCTCCTGTGAGTGAGTTTAATCCACAGCAGCACTAATAGCATTACCAGCGCATAGCAAATCCCCTTAGCACCATGCCAAGGACCAGGCGAGCCCAGACCTCCATCAAGTCACACACACACACACACACACACTACACTACCCAAGATGCTTTAGGAACCACACTCACAGCTCACAATGGCAACTACACTTCCCATTTAGGTTTAAAAAATGAACTACCAGCACACAAGGAGCCAGAACATTGGGAAATGAAGCAGGAGATAGAAAAGTCACAGAAGATACTTGGAAGAAATTGATCAGCGAGACAAGGAGCGAAGGATGGAGCAAAGGTTGTAGCGAGAGAGTGGTAGTCTGGGAGAGAGAATGAGGTATTCTGGGAGAGAGAGAGAGTGGTATTCTGTAGAGAGAGAGAGAGAGAGAGTGGTATTCTGGAGAGAGAGAGAGAGTGGTATTCTGGGAGAGAGAGAGTGGTATCCTGGGAGAGAGAGAGAGAGAGTGGTATTCTGGAGAGAGAGAGAGAGAGAGAGAGAGAGAGAGAGAGAGAGAGAGATAGGGATATATTCTGGAGAGAGAGAGAGAGAGAGAGAGAGAGAGAGTGGTATTCTGAGAGAGAGAGAGAGACAGAGAGAGAGGGTGGTATTCTGGGAGAGAGAGAGTGGTATTCTGGGAGAGAGAGAGTTGTATTCTGGAGAGAGAGAGAGAGAGTGGTATTCTGAGAGGGAGAGAGAGAGTGATATTCTGGAGAGAGAGAGAGACAGAGAAACAGAGAGAGAGAGTGGTATTCTGGGAGAGAGAGAGTGGTAATCTGGGAGAGAGAGAGTGGTATTCTGGGAGAGAGAGAGTGGTATTCTGGGAGAGAGAGAGTGGTATTCTGGAGAGAGAGAGAGAGAGAGTGGTATTCTGGAGAGGGAGAGAGAGTGATATTCTGGAGAGAGAGAGAGAGAGAGAGAGAGAGAGAGAGTGGTATTCTGGAGAGAGAGTGGTATTTTGAGAGAGAGAGAGAGACAGAGAGAGAGAGTGGTATTCTGGGAGGGGAGAGTGGTATTCTGGGAGAGAGTGGTAATCTGGGAGAGATAGAGTTGTATTCTGGGAGGGAGAGTTGTATTCTGAGAGGGAGAGAGAGAGTGGTATTCTGGGAGAGAGAGTGGTTTTCTGGAGAGAGAGAGAGTGGTATTCTGGAGAGAGAGAGTGGTATTCTGGGAGAGAGAGAGTGGTATTCTGGGAGAGAGATAGTTGTATTCTGGGAGAGAGAGAGTGGTATTCTGGAGAGAGAGAGAGCGAGTGGTATTCTGGGAGGGAGAGAGAGAATGATATTCTGGAGAGAGAGAGAGAGAGAGAGAGAGAGAGAGAGAGAGAGAGAGAGAGAGAGAGAGAGAGAGAGAGAGAGTAGTATTCTGGGAGAGAGAGAGTGGTATCCTGGGAGAGAGAGGGTGGTATTCTGGAGAGGGAGGGTGGTATTCTGGAGAGGGAGAGAGCGGTATTCTGGGAGGGAGAGAGAGAGTGGTATTCTGGAGAGAGAGAGAGAGTGGTATTCTGGAGAGAGAGAGAGAGAGAGAGTGGTATTCTGGAGAGAGAGTGGTATTCTGAGAGAGAGAGAGAGATTTTATATTGTGTCCTTTAACCATTTGTACATTGTTAAAACACTGTATACATATATAATATGACATTTGTAATGTCTTTATTGTTTTGAAACTTCTGTATGTGTAATGTTTACTGTTAATTTTGATTGTTTTTCACTTTATATATTGACTTTATATATTATCTACCTCACTTGCTTTGGCAATGTTAACACATGTTTCCCATGCCAATAAAGCCCTTGAATTGAATTTAATTGAATTGAGTGGTATTCTGGGAGAGAGAGAGTGGTATTCTGGGAGGGAGAGTGGTATTCTGGGAGGGAGAGAGAGTGGTATTATGGGAGAGAGAGAGAGGGGGAGAGGTATTCTGAGAGTTAGAGAGGATGGTAAAGGGGGCTAGTGTAGGGTTAATGGTGTGAAGCTGTGGTTAGACATGGCTGGTTTAATTGAGGCTTTTGCAGGGAGGAGGCAGCATATGTAATATCAATACACATCTACACTGTTTCAGACCACTGAGCCAGCATTAGCAGTCAACAAAAACCCATTATTTACAAGACCCATTATATACAACACCCATTATATACAAGACCCATTATATACAAGACCCATTACAAACAAGACCCATTACAAACAAGACCCATTACAAACAAGACCCATTACAAACAAGACCCATTACATATAAGACCCATTACAAACAAGACCCATTACAAACAAGACCCATTACAAACAAGACCCATTACAAACAAGACCCATTACAAACAAGACCCATTACTAACAAGACCCATTACAAACAAGACCCATTACAAACAAGACCCATTACAAACAAGACCCATTACTAACAAGACCCATTACAAACAAGACCCATTACAAACAAGACCCATTACATATAAGACCCATTACAAACAAGACCCATTACAAACAAGACCCATTACAAACAAGACCCATTACAAACAAGACCCATTACAAACAAGACCCATTACTAACAAGACCCATTACAAACAAGACCCATTACAAACAAGACCCATTACAAACAAGACCCATTACTAACAAGACCCATTACAAACAAGACCCATTACAAACAAGACCCATTACAAACAAGACCCATTGCATAATTAGAAATGCTGGTTCTAAATCCTGGGGGATTGACATCATGAGGGTGTTAGATGGGCTTGGTGTAGATACTGTATCATAGTACAGGTCAGGGTATTACATATTCTAGTTACTGTATCGTAGTACAGGTCAGGGTATAATATATTCTAGTTACTGTATCGTAATACAGGTCAGGGTATAATATATTATAGTTACTGTATCATAGTACAGGTCAGGGTATAATATATTCTAGTTACTGTATCGTAGTACAGGTCAGAGTAGTATATATTCTAGTTACTGTATCGTAGTACAGGTCAGGGTATAATATATTCTAGTTACTGTATCGTAGTACAGGTCAGGGTATAATATATTCTAGTTACTGTATCGTAGTACAGGTCAGGGTATAATATATTCTAGTTACTGTATCGTAGTACAGGTCAGGATATAATATATTCTAGTTACTGTATCATAGTACAGGTCAGGGTATTATATATTCTAGTTACTGTATCGTAGTACAGGTCAGGGTATTATATATTCTAGTTACTGTATCGTAGTACAGGTCAGGGTATAATATAGTCTAGTTACTGTATCGTAATACAGGTCAGGGTATAATATATTATAGTTACTGTATCGTAGTACAGGTCAGAGTAGTATATATTCTAGTTACTGTATCGTAGTACAGGTCAGGGTATTATATATTCTAGTTACTGTATCGTAGTACAGGTCAGGGTATAATATAGTCTAGTTACTGTATCGTAGTACAGGTCAGGGTATAATATATTCTAGTTACTGTATCGTAGTACAGGTCAGGGTATTATATATTCTAGTTACTGTATCGTAGTACAGGTCAGGGTATAATATAGTCTAGTTACTGTATCGTAGTACAGGTCAGGGTATAATATAGTCTAGTTACTGTATCGTACTACAGGTCAGGGTATTATATATTCTAGTTACTGTATCGTAGTACAGATCAGGGTATAATATAGGTATTATATATTCTAGTTACTGTATCGTAGTACAGGTCAGGGTATTATATAGTCTAGTTACTGTATCGTACTACAGATCAGGGTATTATATATTCTAGTTACTGTATCGTACTACAGATCAGGGTATAATATAGGTATTATATATTCTAGTTACTGTATCGTAGTACAGGTCAGGGTATTATATATTCTAGTTACTGTATCGTACTACAGATCAGGGTATAATATAGGTATAATATATTCTAGTTACTGTATCGTAGTACAGGTCAGGGTATTATATATTCTAGTTACTGTATCGTAGTACAGGTCAGGGTATAATATAGTCTAGTTACTGTATCGTAATACAGGTCAGGGTATAATATATTCTAGTTACTGTATCGTAGTACAGGTCAGGGTATTATATAGTCTAGTTACTGTATCGTAGTACAGGTCAGGGTATTATATATTCTAGTTACTGTATCGTAGTACAGGTCAGGGTATAATATATTCTAGTTACTGTATCGTAGTACAGGTCAGGGTATTATATATTCTAGTTACTGTATCGTAGTACAGGTCAGGGTATAATATAGTCTAGTTACTGTATCGTAGTACAGGTCAGAGTAGTATATATTCTAGTTACTGTATCGTAGTACAGGTCAGGGTATAATATATTCTAGTTACTGTATCGTAGTACAGGTCAGGGTATAATATATTCTAGTTACTGTATCGTAGTACAGGTCAGGGTATAATATATTCTAGTTACTGTATCGTAGTACAGGTCAGGATATAATATATTCTAGTTACTGTATCATAGTACAGGTCAGGGTATTATATATTCTAGTTACTGTATCGTAGTACAGGTCAGGGTATTATATATTCTAGTTACTGTATCGTAGTACAGGTCAGGGTATAATATAGTCTAGTTACTGTATCGTAATACAGGTCAGGGTATAATATATTATAGTTACTGTATCGTAGTACAGGTCAGAGTAGTATATATTCTAGTTACTGTATCGTAGTACAGGTCAGGGTATTATATATTCTAGTTACTGTATCGTAGTACAGGTCAGGGTATAATATAGTCTAGTTACTGTATCGTAGTACAGGTCAGGGTATAATATATTCTAGTTACTGTATCGTAGTACAGGTCAGGGTATTATATATTCTAGTTACTGTATCGTAGTACAGGTCAGGGTATAATATAGTCTAGTTACTGTATCGTAGTACAGGTCAGGGTATAATATAGTCTAGTTACTGTATCGTACTACAGGTCAGGGTATTATATATTCTAGTTACTGTATCGTAGTACAGATCAGGGTATAATATAGGTATTATATATTCTAGTTACTGTATCGTAGTACAGGTCAGGGTATTATATAGTCTAGTTACTGTATCGTACTACAGATCAGGGTATTATATATTCTAGTTACTGTATCGTACTACAGATCAGGGTATAATATAGGTATTATATATTCTAGTTACTGTATCGTAGTACAGGTCAGGGTATTATATATTCTAGTTACTGTATCGTACTACAGATCAGGGTATAATATAGGTATAATATATTCTAGTTACTGTATCGTAGTACAGGTCAGGGTATTATATATTCTAGTTACTGTATCGTAGTACAGGTCAGGGTATAATATAGTCTAGTTACTGTATCGTAATACAGGTCAGGGTATAATATATTCTAGTTACTGTATCGTAGTACAGGTCAGGGTATTATATAGTCTAGTTACTGTATCGTAGTACAGGTCAGGGTATTATATATTCTAGTTACTGTATCGTAGTACAGGTCAGGGTATAATATATTCTAGTTACTGTATCGTAGTACAGGTCAGGGTATTATATATTCTAGTTACTGTATCGTACTACAGATCAGGGTATAATATAGGTATTATATATTCTAGTTACTGTATCGTACTACAGATCAGGGTATAATATAGGTATTATATATTCTAGTTACTGTATCGTACTACAGATCAGGGTATAATATAGGTATTATATAGTCTAGTTACTGTATCGTAGTACAGGTCAGGGTATAATATATTATAGTTACTGTATCATACCACAGGTCAGGGTATTATATATTCTAGTTACTGTATCGTAGTACAGGTCAGGGTATAATATATTCTAGTTACTGTATCGTAGTACAGGTCAGGGTATTATATATTCTAGTTACTGTATCGTAATACAGGTCAGGGTATAATATATTATAGTTACTGTATCGTAGTACAGGTCAGGGTATTATATATTCTAGTTACTGTATCGTAGTACAGGTCAGGGTAGTATATATTCTAGTTACTATATCGTAGTACAGGTCAGAGTAGTATATATTCTAGTTACTGTATCGTAGTACAGGTCAGGGTATAATATATTATAGTTACTGTATCATACCACAGGTCAGGGTATTATATATTCTAGTTACTGTATCGTAGTACAGGTCAGGGTATTATATATTCTAGTTACTGTATCGTAGTACAGGTCAGGGTATTATATATTCTAGTTACTGTATCGTAGTACAGGTCAGGGTATTATATATTCTAGTTACTGTATCGTACTACAGATCAGGGTATAATATAGGTATTATATATTCTAGTTACTGTATCGTACTACAGATCAGGGTATAATATAGGTATTATATATTCTAGTTACTGTATCGTAGTACAGGTCAGGGTATTATATATTCTAGTTACTGTATCGTACTACAGGTCAGGGTATTATATATTCTAGTTACTGTATCGTAGTACAGGTCAGTTGAATGGTTTATGGAACAGGTTGTGGCAGAAACAGATGTGTAGAAGAGAGGGGTGGAATTGAGATGACTATAGACCGGTATTAGAGGCAGAGATGCAGGACCTGCATGCCAAACGTCTCTTCCTCACCTTCTCTCCTTACTCCTTACTACCCTGTGTGGTTATCTCCTCTGCATGATACCCTCACATGGTGTCTATGACTCACTGCTCTGTGGGATGAAAGGACAGGATTAATAGGGCAGAGAGGAAGGGAGAGAGAGAGAGAGACACACACAGAGAGAGACACAGAGAGAGACACAGCGAGAGAGAGAGAGAGAGAGAGAGAGAGAGATACCAGTCAATCACACTATGACATACTGAAATACAAGCCAATCACATCCTTCCATGCTCAAATACCAGCCCATCACAACATGATATACTGAAATACCAGCCAATCACAACATGACATACTGAAATACCAGCCAATCACAACATGACATCATGAAATACCAGCCAATCACAACATGACATACTGAAATACCAGCCAATCACAACATGACATACTGAAATAGAGTTCAAGTAACATACAAATCTCAACATCAACTGTTCATAGGAGACTGCGTAAATCAGGCCTTCATGGTCAAATTGCTGCAAAGAAACCACTAGTAAAGGACACCAATAAGAAGAAGAGACTTGCTTGGGCCAAGAAATATGAGCAATGGACATCAGACCGGTGGAAATTTGTCCTGATGAGTCCAAACTTGAGATTTTTGGTTCCAACCTCCGTGTCTTTGAGAGACGCAGAGTAGGTGAATGGATGATCTCCACATGTATGGTTCCCACCGTGAAGCATGGAGGAGGAGGTGTGATGTTGTGGGGGTGCTTTGCTGATGACACTGTCAGTGATTCATTTAGAATTCAAGGCACGCTTAACCAGCATGGCTGCCACAGCATTCTGAGACGATACGACATCCCATCTGGTTTGCGCATAGTGGGACTGTCATTTGTTTTTCAACAGGACAATGACCCAACACACCTCCAGGCTGTGTAAGGGCTATTTGACTAAGAAGGAGAGTGATGGAGTGCTGCATCAGATGACCTGGTCTCAACAATCACCTGACCTCAAACCAATTGAGATGGTTTGGGATGAGTTAGAATGCAGAGTGAAGGAAAAGCAGCCGACAAGTGCTCAGCATATGTGGGAACTCCTTCAAGACTGTTGGAAAAGCATTGCTCATGAAGCTGGTTGAGAGAAAACCAAGAATGTGCAAAGCTGTCATCAAGGCAAAGGGTGGCAACTACTAAAATATTTAACACTTGTTTGGTTACTATATGATTCCATATGCGTTATTTCATAATTTTCATGTCTTCGCTGTTATTCTACAATGAGTAGATGTGTTCAAACTATTGACTGGTACTGTTTGTAAATCACCCATACAGAAAAGAAAAACAAACACGTTCAGCTCAAACAACCACAGTAGCGTTTATGTTTACATAAAATATATTTAGATAGAGTCTATATATGGCTCTAATTCAGTCTTCCTGTCAGCACATGTCCTTCTTCATCCAAACACTTGTTTTTCTCTCTTGTTTCGCTGTTTGTCAGAGAGCCGTTGACCGCCACAACAATGGCTGCCACAGTCGATTCAACACAGGGCCACAGAGAGACCACAGTTACCCACGGTTACCCACAGAGACAACGGTTACCCACTGTTACATCACCAAGCCACACCTTCTTGGTGAGCCTATCAAAGTGGGATGAGTAGAATTCCCTCCATTTCTTTTGTCAGTCCAGTCCTCTCTGGTGTAGTAACTAACATCTCCTTCTTCCCTGACACCTATTATCTAAGTGAAGATATGACAAACAGGTCCAGAGTCAGACAGAGTAACGGACAACAAGTCATAGAATTAAGATTGAGCTAAACAAAGAGGAGAGGTAGAACGAGAGAGTGAGAGAGAGAGAGAGAGAGAGAGAGAGAGAGAGAGAGAGAGAGAGGGAGGAAAAGACTGGTTAGAGTGGTACACTGGCTGATGTCATGACAGTAGTCTTTACAGCCTGGAGAGAAGTGGCAGGTTTTCATTCCTCAGCCCTCGCCTGTCTGTCAACTGACGAAACGGCTAATTTACACTTCAAAACAGAACGACAGCAAATTTGAGGTTTGACACTTAGAGACGAGAAGCAGGTACAGGGAGAACATTAAATAAACAACGGACATGAAACAGAACAGGAACAGCGTCTGGACAGGGGAATAATAACAACATCAATGCTGACACAGGGAACAAACTGAGGAGCAGACAGATATAGAGGGGGTAATCAATGAAGTAACGGAGTCCAGGTGAGTCCAATATTGCGCAGCTGCACGTAATGATGGTGACAGCTGTGTGTAATGAAGGGCAGCCTTTAGCGCCCTCGAGTGCCAGGGAGGGAGAGTGGGAGCAGACATGACAGCAAAGTTGATGCACTTAGAAGTGAAGGACTGCGTGTGTGTGTATGTCTACATTTCTTACGTTCACTTTGATATTTGGTATTTTCGTGTTCTGTTATAATAAATAATCATGGACACTTACCACGCTGCGTTTTGCTCCGATCCTTCCTACTCCTCATCCGATGAAGACGAAGATCGTTACAGTTGTTATGCTGGTTGCTCTGCTGGTTGTTCTGCTGGTTGTTCTGCTGGTTGTTCTGCTGGTTGTTCTGCTGGTTGTTCTGCTGGTTGTTCTGCTGGTTGTTCTGTTGGTTGTTATGCTGGTTGTTATGCTGGTTATTCTGCTGGTAGTTCTTCTGGTTATTCTGCTGGTTATTCTGCTGGTTGTTCTGTTGGTTGTTCTGCTGGTTGTTTTGCTGGATATTTTGTTGGTCAATTTGGGACGCAGAGGCTGTGTCAATTTGGGACCGCAGGGGCTGGTATGTTGTTCCAGGGTCCTTGTTGGTCCCCGGTTTTATGGAGGGGAATGTGACGACCCTCCCACTCTGTCTGCCGTATTCTGTCTTTGTTCTTGTTTCCTTATTAGGATGCCGGTGGGCGGAGTTGGGAGGGTCGTCAGCTACATGGGAAACACCTGGGCCAGGTGTGTCCCAGGATAAATAGACCTCTTCCACATTCATGGAGCAGACTCTCTCCATGCAGACACCTTTGTAGATTGTGTTGTGGTTCTTGGTGGCCTTTTGTTTGTTTTGGCACCTTTCAACACCCTGCATTATCACATTCATGCATGCAAAACACTCACTTACACTACTGATTACTGATTACACACACCATTGTATATTTTCCTTAGTTGCTTTAGTTAATAAATATATATTTTGTTACTCCTTATCTCCACGTTGTCTCCCTTTGTTACGGGCTTTGAGCCGGTTCGTGACATGAGTGTGTGAAGTATAGTATAGTACAGTATAGTATACTACAGTAGAGTGGTGGTATGGCTGTGAGTGTGTAAAGTATAGTATAGTACAGTATAGTGTACTACAGTAGAGTGCTGGTATGGCTGTGAGTGTGTAAAGTATAGTATAGTACAGTATAGTATACTACAGTAGAGTGCTGGTATGGCTGTGAGTGTGTAAAGTATAGTATAGTACAGTATAGTGTACTACAGTAGAGTGCTGGTATGGCTGTGAGTGTGTAAAGTATAGTATAGTACAGTATAGTGTACTACAGTAGAGTGCTGGTATGGCTGTGAGTGTGAGAAGCACAGCATAATATAGTGTAGTATAGTGTTGTGGTTGTATGATCGTGAGTGTGCATAGTATAGTATAGCATAGTATAGTATGGCATAGTATAGTACAGCATTTTATGGCATAGTATAGTATAGTATAGAATAGCATAGTATGGTATAGTATAGCATAGTATATAGCACAGCATAGCATTGTATGGCACGGTATAGTACAGTAAAGTATGGTAGGTATAGTATAGTATAGCACATCACAATATAGTATGGTATAGTATAGAGTTGTTGCTGTGTCTGTGAGTGTGTATGGCATAGTATGGTATAGAGTAGTATAGTATAGCACAGTATAGCATAGTATAGTATTGTATAGTGTTGTCACTGCATCAGCGCGTCTGCATGGCATAGTATAGCATAGTATAGCATGGTATAGCATTGTATTGTATAGTGTTGTCACTGTATCTGTGAGTGTGTATAGCATAGTATAGCATAGTATAACATGGTATAGCATAGTATAGTATGATATAGTATGGTATAGTACAGTGTAGCATAATATGGTATAGTATAGTATAGTACAGTATAGCATAGTTTAGTACAGTATAGCATAGTATGGTATAGTATAGCATAGTTTAGTACAGTATAGCATAGTGTGGTATAGTATAGCATAGTTTAGTATAGTATAGTGTATTATGGTATGATATAGTACAGTGTAGCATAATATGGTATAGTATAGCATAGTTTCGTACAGTATAGCATAGTATGGTATAGTATAGCATAGTTTAGTACAGTATAGCATAGTATGGTATAGTATAGCATAGTTTAGTACAGTATAGCATAGTATGGTATAGTATAGCATAGTTTAGTATAGTATAGTGTAGTATGGTATGGTATGGTGTTGTGGTGGTATCCGTGAGTGTGTATTGTACAGTATAGTATAGCATAGTATAGTGGTGTTGTTGTGTGTCTGTGAATGTGCATAGTATGGTATAGTACCGTATGGTATACCACAGTATAGTGGTGGTATGGCTGTGAGTGTGTATAGTATAGTATACTACAGTATAATGGTGGTATGCCTGTTAGTGTGTATAGTATAGCTCGGCATAACATAGTATAGTACGGAGTAGTGTGGTACAGTATAGTATAGTATACTATAGTATAATGTTGTGGTATGGCTGTTAGTGTATGTAGTATAGTATAGTACAGTATTGGTTTGCGGTTGGATGGCTGTGAGTGTGTAAAGTACCGTATATTATAGTGTCCCAGGAGAGGTTAGCGTGGACTGACATGTCGTCCCAGGGGAGGTTAGTGTGGACTGACATGTCGTCCCAGGGGAGGTTAGTGTGGACTGACATGTCGTCCCAGGGGAGGTTAGTGTGGACTTACATGTCGTCCCAGGGGAGGTTAGTGTGGACTGACATGTCGTCCCAGGGGAGGTTAGTGTGGACTGACATGTCGTCCCAGGGGAGGTTAGTGTGGACTGACATGTCGTCCCAGGGGAGATTAGTGTGGACTGACATGTCGTCCCAGGGGAGGTTAGTGTGGACTGACATGTCGTCCCTGGGGAGGTTAGTGTGGACTGACATGTCGTCCCAGGGGAGATTAGTGTGGACTGACATGTCGTCCCAGGGGAGGTTAGTGTGGACTGACATGTCGTCCCTGGGGAGGTTAGTGTGGACTGACATGTCGTCCCAGGGGAGGTTAGTGTGGACTGACATGTCGTCTCAGGGGAGGTTAGTGTGGACTGACATGTCGTCCCAGGGGAGGTTAGTGTGGACTGACATGTCGTCCCAGGGGAGGTTAGTGTGGACTGACATGTCGTCCCAGGGGAGGTTAGTGTGGACTGACATGTCGTCCCAAGGGAGGCTAGTGTGGACTGACATGTCGTCCCAGGAGAGGTTAGTGTGGACTGACATTTCGTCCCAGGGGAGGCTAGTGTGGATTGACATGTCGTCCCAGGGGAGGTTAGTGTGGACTGACATGTCGTCCCAGGGGAGGTTAGTGTGGACTGACGTGTCGTCCCAGGGGAGGTTAGTGTGGACTGACGTGTCGTCCCAGGGGAGGTTAGTGTGGACTGACGTGTCGTCCCAGGGGAGGTTAGTGTGGACTGACGTGTCGCCCCAGGGGAGGTTAGTGTGGACTGACATGTCGCGCCCCAGGGGAGGTTAGTGTGGACTGACGTGTCGTCCCAGGGAAGGTTAGTGTGGACTGACATGTCGTCCCAGGGGAGGTTAGTGTGGACTGACATGTCGTCCCAGGGGAGGTTAGTGTGGACTGACATGTCGTCCCAGGGGAGGCTAGTGTGGACTGACATGTCGTCCCAGGAGAGGTTAGTGTGGACTGACATGTCGTCCCAGGGGAGGTTAGTGTGGACTGACATGTCGTCCCAGGGGAGGTTAGTGTGGACTGACATATCATCCCAGGGGAGGGTAGTGTGGACTGACATGTCGTCTCAGGGGAGGTTAGTGTGGACTGACATGTCGTCCCTGGGGAGGTTAGTGTGGACTGACATGTCGTCCCAGGTTAGTGTGGACTGACATGTCTTCTCAGGGGAGGTTAGTGTGGACTGACATGTCGTCCCAGGGGAGGTTAGTGTGGACTGACATGTCTTCTCAGGGGAGGTTAGTGTGGACTGACATGTCGTCCCAGGGGAGGTTAGTGAGGACTGACATGTCGTCCCAGGGCTCTCAATAACACATGGCCTAGTTTGAAGGCCTTAATAAGCAGAAGCTTCAGTGAATTGGCCATTTAAATTACAGTTGGTTATTCTACTTTTTTACGTGTCAGATTTCATCAACTTCATATCCATGGTTCCATCCTAACCTTCTACACCTGCATTTAAATACCACCATTTTGCATCTGAATCCATAGGACTCCCGATGCTTCGTAGCCCCGGACCAAACCGCCTGTGTGGAAGCACATTTAACTATACCTGTCACTACCAGAAGACCTCACAATAATAGAAAACCAGATCAAATTCAGAGAAGTGAGGACATTTTGCTGCTCCTCACTTGTAAAAAAAGTATATTTTAGGTTTACAATTAGGGTTAGTTAGGGTTAAGTGGTTAGGGTTAGGGGTTAGGGTTAAGTGGTTAGGGTTAGGAGTTAGGGTTAGGGGTTAGGAATTAGCGTTAAGGTTAGGGTTAGGGGTTAGGATTAGGGTTAGGGGTTAGGGTTAGGGGTTAGGAGTTAGGGTTAGGGGTTAGGGCTAGGGGTTAGGGGTTAGGGTTAGGGGTTAGGGTTAAGGTTAGGAGTTAGGGTTAGGGGTTAGGGGTTAGGGGTTAGGGTTAGGAGTTAGGGTTAGGGTTAGGAGTTAGGGTTAGGGTTAGGAATTAGGGGTTAGGGTTAGAGGTTAGGATTATGTTTAGGGTTGGGGTTAGGGAATCAATTGGTTGTCCCCAAAAAGTCCTCATAAGTATAGTAGCCGTGTGTGTGTGTGTGTGTGTGTGTGTGTGTGTGTGTGTGTGTGTGTGTGTGTGTGTGTGTGTGTGTGTGTGTGTGTGTGTGTGTGTGTGTGTGTGTGTGTGTGTGTGTGTGTGTGTGTGTGTGTGTGTGTGTGTGTGTGTGTGTGTGTGTGTGTGTGTGTAGTGTGAGTAGATGGCGGACAGAGAAAATTACATTACCATCGACTCTCCATTCCGCACACACATCCTATCAGGACATTGTGACCTAGCGAAAGGCCAGCGTCTGCCTCCTCTCCACCAGCCCTGTGTACCTTTTAAATACACACAACCCCTTTACTGCTCTAATCCCCATCTCTACCTCTCCATCTCTCCCTCCTTCATTACCCCTTCCACTTTCACACTGTCTCTCTCTCTCTCATCCATCTCTACCTCTTTTCCTCTCCATCCATCATTACCCCCTCCACTTTCACACTGCCTCTCTCGCTCTCATCCATCTCTCTCTCCATCACTCTCTCCATCTCTCCATCCATCCATTACCCCCTCCACTTTCACACTGTCTCTCTCTCATCCATCTCTACCTCTCTTCCTCTCCCTCCATCATTACCCCCTCCACTTTCACACTGTCTCTCTCTCTCTCTCTCTCTCTCTCTCTCATCCATCTCTACCTCTCTTCCTCTCCCTCCATCCATTACCCCCTCCACTTTCACACTGCCTCTCTTGCTCTCATCCATCTCTCTCTCCATCTCTCCCTCCATCCATTACCCCCTCCACTTTCACACTGCCTCTCTCGCTCTCAACAATCTCTCTCTCCATCACTCTCTCTCTCTCTCATCCATCCCTCTTTCTCTCTCTCTCTCTCTCTACACCCCTCTCCCTCTCTCTCATCTATCCATCTCTCCATCCCTCTCTCCACACCTCTCTCTCATCTATTCATCTATCCATCCCTCTCTCCATCCATCCATCCCTCTCTCTCATCTATCCATCTAACCATCCCTCTCTCATCTATCCATCTCTCTAATCTATCCATCCATCTCTCCATCCCTCTCTCCATCTTTCTATCACCCTCTTATCCCGTAATGTTCATTACAAGTGAAATGATGTGCTTAGAATAATGTTAAAGATTCAGATACCTGCTGACCATCACTCTCACACACACACACACACACACACACACACACACACACACACACACCAATCCTCCCTGTGAAAGATAGAACACACACACACACATATGGTTCTGTGTGTAACTTTTGTGTTTGTGTGGACACAGCAGACACAGGGGATGTTGTCATGCCTGTGTTAGTTCACTATATTCTCCCTCTCTGTGTTAGTTCACTATATTCTCCCTCTCTGTGTTAGTTCACGATATTCTCCCTCTCTGTGTTAGTTCACTATATTCTCCCTCTCTGTGTTAGTTCATTATATTCTCCCTCTGTGTTAGTTCACTATATTCTCCCTCTCTGTGTTAGTTCACTATGTTCTCCCTCTCTGTGTTAGTTCACTATATTCTCCCTCTCTGTGTTAGTTCACTATATTCTCCCTCTGTGTTAGTTCACTATATTCTCCCTCTCTGTGTCAGTTCACTATATTCTCCCTCTCTGTGTTAGTTCACTATATTATCCCTCTCTGTGTTAGTTCACTATATTCTCCCTCTCTGTGTTAGTTCACTATATTCTCCCTCTCTGTGTTAGTTCACTATATTCTCCCTCTCTGTGTTAGTTCACTATGTTCTCCCTCTGTGTTAGTTCACTATATTCTCCCTCTCTGTGTTAGTTCACTATATTCTCCCTCTCTGTGTTAGTTCACTATATTCTCCCTCTCTGTGTTAGTTCACTATATTCTCCCTTTGTGTGTTAGTTCACTATGTTCTCCCTCTCTGTGTCAGTTCACTCAACTAGCAGGCGTATTCTGCCCTCTTCTGGATTAAGGGAGTACTCACAACGCGGCAGGCGTGGGTGCATGAGTGGTTGTGTGGGAGTGCTTGCTCAGAAGCACTTATAAAGTCAGCGTAGTGCTGCAGCCTGGTCTCATAGTGTGTCTTTTTAATGTTTTAAATCGACGTTCTCAGGACATTTTCAAATGTTCGAAAGGTGTTTCTAGTGACCCGCCGTGGCATTTGAGAGAGAGAGAGACAGAGACAGAGACAGAGACAGAGACAGAGAAAGAGAGAGAGACAGAGACAGAGAGAGAGAGAGAGAGAGAGAGAGAGAGGGAGAGAGACAATGAGAGAGAGAGAGACAGTGAGAGACAGAGACAGAGAGAGAGATAGAGACTAAAACAGCAAGCAATGCAGATCCTGACTGGTTAAATCACTGCCTGGTATGGCAACTGCTCGGCCTCTGACCGCAAGGCACTACAGAGGGTAGTGAGAACGGCCCAGTACATCACCAGGGGGTGGCCAATCCTCTTCTGTCTGTGTCGGGTTGAGATGATAAACCTAGAGAGGAACCAGGCTCTGAGGGGTGGCCAATCCTCTTCTGTCTGTGCCGGGTTGAGAATATTATTATTTATTATACTAGGCAAGTCAGTTAAAATAATAAATTATTATTTACAATGACGTCCTAGGAACGGTGGGTTAGCTTCCTTGTTCTCGGGCAGAACAACAGATTTTTACCTTGTCAGCTCAAACGATTTAATCGAGCAACCTTTTGGTTACTGGACCAACATTCTAACCACCTGCCGCCCCTTTATAACAGTACATGGCCAAGACATTAAAACGTTCATAGATGACCAGCAGGGTCAAATAATAATAATAATCACAGAGGTTGTAGAGGGTGCAACAGGTCAGCACTTCAGGAGAAAATGTCAGCTGGCTATTCATAGCCGAGCATTCAAAGATGGAGACAGCAGGTGCGGTAGAGAGAGAGAGTCAAATACAACAGGGATTTGAGGGATTTGGGACAAGGTAGCTGTCAGAATGGTGGGTGTAGCTGGTGTATGCAGTCAGGCGCAGGAGAGCAGAGAATTGGAAGCAACGTAATTTTACACAGAATAATGAATTGTGCAAGCTAAAACAATACACTTGCCCAAACACACGAACATTAACTTTTACGCATGGGCAAGAAACAGCACCTGTCGAAATAACCAGTCACCAACATTACCCGAACATGACATAAAACAATCCCGCACAACACCATGGGGGAAACAGAGGGTTAAATACATGAACAACAATTAGGGGAATGAAAAACAGGTGTGTAGAAACAAAGACAAAACAAATGGAAAATGAAAAGTGGATCGGCAATGGATAGTAGACCAGCGATGCCGAGCGCCGCCCGAACAAGGAGAGGAACAGACTTCGGCTGAAGTCGTGACAGTAGCACGTCTGGTGAACAGGACAGGGTTCCATAGCCACAGGCAGAACAGTTGTAACTGGAGCAGCAGCACGACCAGGTGGACTGGGGACAGCAAGGAGTCTTCAGGCCAGGTAGTCCAGAGGCAAGGTCCCAAGGCTCAGGTCCTCCGGGGAGGGGAGGGAGAGGGAGAGAATTAGAGTGAGCATACTTAAATTCACACAGGACACCAGATAAGACAGGAGAAATACTACAGATATAACAAACTAACTCTAGCCTCCGACACATAAACTATTGCAGCATAAATACTGGAGGCTGAGACAGGAGGGGAGGGAGACACTGTGGCCCAGTCTGACGACACCCCTGGACAGTGCCAAACAGGCAGGATATAACCCCACCCACATTGCCAAAGCACAGCCCCATACCACTAGAGGGATATCTTCAAACCACCAACTTACTACACTGAGACAAGGCTGAGTATAGCCCACAAAGATCTCCCCCACAGCACAAAACCGAGGGGGGCACCAACTCAGACAGGAATATCACATCAGTGACTCAACAGACTCAACTGACGCATGCCTCCTAGGGACGGCATGGAAGAGCACCACTAAGTCAGTTACTCAGCCCCTGTAATAGGGTTAGAGGCAGAGAATCCCGGTGGAAAGAGGGGAACCAGCCAGGCAGAGACAGCAAGGGCGGTTCATCGCTCCAGTATCTTTCCTTTTAACTTCACACCACTGGGCCAGACTACAGGGCCTTCTGACCACACTCAATCATAGGACCTACTGAAGACTTAAAGGTCGAGACTGAGTGTGCGTCTCTCACATGGGTAGGCAGATCATCCCAGATAAATGGAGCTCTATAGGAGAAAGCCCTGCCTCCAGCTGTTAGCTTAGAAATTCTAAGGACAATAAAGGAGGCCTGCGTCTTGTGACCGTAGCGTACGTGTAGGTATGTACGGCAGGACCAAATCAGAGAAAAAGGTACAAGCAAGCCCATGTAATGCTCTGTAGGTTAGCAGTAAAACCTTGAAATCAGCCCTTGCCTTTACAGGAAGCCAGTGTAGAGAGGCACTGGAGTAATATGATCAAATTGTTTGGTTCTAGTCAAGATTCTATCAGTCGTGTTTAGCACTAACTGAAGATTATTTATTGATTCATCAGGGTAGCCGGACAGTAGAGCATTGCAGTAGTCTAATCTAGAAGTGACAAAAGCATGGATGAATTTTTCTGCATCATTATTGGACAAATAGTTTCAGATTTTTGCAATGTTATGTAGATGGAAAAAACCTGCCCTTCAAAAGAGAGATCAGGGTCCAGAGTAACACCACCATTTTATTTGAGATAACTGTACAACCATCAAGATTAATTGTCAGATCCAACAGAAGATCTCTTTGTTTCTTGGAACCTAGAACTAGCATCTCTGTTTTGTCCGAATTTAAAAGTAAAACATTTGCTGCCATCCACTTCGTTATGTCTGAAACACATTCTTCTAGCAAGGGCAATTTTGGGGCTTCACCATGTTTAATCAAAATGTACAGCTGTGTGTCATCCGCATAGCAGTGAAAGTTAACATTATGTTTCCACCAAGTGGTAAAATATATAGTGAAAACCATAGTGGTCCTAAAACGGAACCTTGAGGAACTCCAAACTTACAGTTGATTTGTCAGAGGACAAACCATCCACAGAGACAAACTGATATCTTTCCGACAGATAAGATCTAAACCAGGCCAGAACTTGTCCGTGTAGGCCAATTTGGGTTTCCAATCTCTCAAAAGAATGGGGGATTGATGGTGTCAAAAGCAACACTAAGGTCTAGGAGCACGAGGACAGATGCAGATCCTTGGTCTGACGCCACTAACCTCTCTGGGATATTCGGGACGGTAGCGTCCCACCCCGCCAACAGCCAGTGAAAGTGCAGGGCGCCAAATACAAAACAACAAAAATATCATAATTAAAATTCCTCAAGCGTACAAGTATTTTACACCATTTTAAAGATACAATTATCGTTAATCCAGCCACAGTGTCTGATTTTACAGCAAAAGCACCACAAACGATTATGTTAGGTCACAGAAAAACAGCCATTTTTCCAGCCAAAGAGAGGAGTCACAAAAAGCAGAAATATAGATAAAATTAATCACTATCCTATGATGATCTTCATCAGATGACACTCATAGGACATCATGTTACGCAATGCATGTATGTTTTGTTCGGTAAAGTGCATATTTATATCCAAAAATCTCATTTTACATTGGCCTGTTATGTTCAGTAGTTCCAAAACATGCAGTAATTGCAGAGAGCCACATCAATTCACAGAAATACTCATAATAAACATTGATAAAATATACAACTATATATGGAACTTTAGATAAACTTTTTCAACCGCTGTGTCAGATTTCAAAAAAACTTTACGGAAAAAGCACACCATGCAATAATCTGAGTACGGCGCTCAGAGACCAAAACAGCCAAAGAGATATCCGACCATGTTGTGTAGTCAACATTAGTCAGAAATAGCATTATAAATATTCACTTACCTTTGATGATCTTCATCAGAATGCACTCACAGGGATCCCAGTTCCACAATAAATGTTTGATTTGTTAAATAAAGTTCATAATTTATGTCCAAATAGCTTCCTTTGTTAGGTCGTTTGGTAAACAAATCCAAACGCGCGTGCAAGTCCAGCCGAAAGGTCGGACGAAAAGTCCAAAAAGTTATATTACAGGTCGTAGAAACATGTCAAGCGAAGTATAGAATCAATCTTTAGGATGTTTTTAACATAAATCTTCAATAATGTTCCAACCGGAGAATTCCTTTGTCTGTAGAAAAGCAATGGAACACGAGGTAACTTTCACATGACCGCGCGTCATGAGCTCGTGGCAATTTGCCAGAAGCCTGGCTCAATCCCCTCTCATTCGGCCCCACTTCACATTAGAAGCATCAAACAAGGTTCTAAAGACTGTTGACATCTAGTGGAAGACTTAGGAAGTGCAACGTGACCAATATCCCACTGTATCTTCAATAGGGAATCAGTTGAAAAATGACCAACCTCAGATTTCCCACTTCCTGGTTGGATTATTTTCTCAGGTTTTCGCATGCCAAATGAGTTCTGTTATACTCACAGACATCATTCAAACAGTTTTAGAAACGCCAGAGTGTTTTCTATAGACATATCCAAATATACATTTTCTAGCTTTTATGGCTGAGTAGCAGGCAGTTTACTCTGGGCACCTTACTCATCCAAGCTACTCAATACTACCCCCCAGTCACCAAAAAGTTAAAAGGTAATTTACCTCCTTCACGAGTGCAGTCTCAGTGCTATGATAGTGTCCAAAACCAGAATTAAGCGTTTCGTTTGTCTTTAGGAAGGCAGTGACTTTTCCCCCAAAAATTGAGAGGAGATTCGATATAGGCCGATAGTTTTTTATATTTTCTGTGTCAAGGTTTGGCTTTTTCAAGAGAGGCTTTATTACTGCCACTTTTAGTGAGTTTGGTACACATCCGGTGGATAGAGAGAGCTGTTTATTATGTTTAACATAGGAGGGCCAAGCACAGGAAGCAGCTCTTTCAGCAGTTTAGTTGCAATAGCTTGAAGGTTTAGAGGCCATGCCTATTTTCATGAATGTGTCAAAATTAAAAAAAAACTTGAGTGTCTCCCTTGAGCCTAGGTCCTGACAGTGTTGTGCAGACCCAGGACAACTGAGCTTTGGAGAAATACGCAGATTTAAACAGGAGTCCGTCATTTGCTTTCTATTGATCGTTATCTTTTCGACAAAGAAGTTAATTAATCACTGCTGAAGTGAAAGCCATCCTCTCTTGTGGAACGCTTCTTTTTAGTTAGCTTTGCGACATTATCAAACATACATTTTGGATTGTTCTTATTTTCCTCAATTAAGTTGTAAAAATAGGATGATTGAGCAGCAGTGAGATCTCTTCGATACTGCACGGTACTGTCCTTCCAAGCTAGTCGGAAGACTTCCAGTTTGGTGTGGCGCCATTTCCGTTCCAATGTTCTGGAAGCTTGCTTCAGGGCTTGGGTATTTTCTGTATACCAGGGAGCTAGTTTCTTATGACCAATGTTTTTTGTTTTAGGGGTGCGACTGCATCTAGGGTATGACGCAAGGTTAAATTTAGTTCCTCAATTAGGTGGTTAACCAATTTTTGTTCTCTGACGTCCTTGGGTAGGTGGAGGGAGTCTGGAGGGCATCTAGGAATCTTTGGGTTGTCCGAGAATTTATAGCACGGCTTTTGATGATCCTGGTTGGGGTCTGAGCAGATTATTTGTTGCGGTTGCAAATGTAGTAAAATGATGGTCCGATTGTCCAGGATTATGAGGAAAAACATTACGATCCACAATATTTTTCCATTGGACAAAACTAGGTCCAGCGTATGACTGTGGTAGTGAGTAGGTCCAGAGACATGTTGGACAAAACCCACTGAGTCAATGATGGCTCCGAAAGCCTTTTGAAGTGGGTCTGTGGACTTTTCCATGTGAATATTAAAGTCACCAAAAATGTGAATATTGTCTGCCATGACTACAAGGTCCGACAGGAATTCAGGGAACTCAGTGAGGAACGCTGTATACGGCCCAGGAGGCCTGTAAACAGTAGCTATAAAAAGTGATTGAGTAGGCTGCATAGATTTCATGACTAGAAGCTCAAAAGACGAAAACGCAATCGTTTTTGTATTTGTAAATTGAAATGTTCTATCGTGAGTGTTAGCAACACCTACGCCTTTGCGGGATGCGTGGGGGATATGGTCACGTGTGTAACCAGGAGGTGAGGCCTCATTTATCACAATACATTCATCAGGCTTTAAGCCATGTTTCAGTCAGGCCAATCACATCAAGATTATGATCAGTGATTAGTTCATTGACGATAACTGTCTTGGAAGTGAGGGATCTAACATTAAGTACGCCTATTTTGAGATGTGAGATATCACAATCTCTTTCAATAATGACAGGAATGGATGAGGTCTTTATTCTAGTGAGATTGCTAAGGCGAACACCGCCATGTTTAGTTCTGCCCAACCTAGGTCGAGGCACAGATACGGTTTCAATGAGGAAAGCTGAGCTGACTACACTGACTGTGTTAGTGGCGGACTCCACTAAGCTGGCAGTCTGGCTAACAGCCTGCTGCCTGGCCTGCACCCTATCTCATTGTGGAGCTAGAGGAGTTAGAGCCTTGTCTATGTTGTCATGAGAAATTTGTTCTCAATGTTCATAAACTGAACTTCACTTACTACTCTGTCTGTTACTAAGAATGGTAAGGTTCTTATTGAAATGAAATAGACAGAGGCCAGTCTACAATAGTCAGCAAGGTTTATTTACGAGAGCTCTGCTGTGCATGTACAAAGATGTTCCCTTTATAACTTTCTATTACCCTACACACATACATACACACCAACCTTTGGATATTCTCATGAAGTCTCACCACAGTTTATCACCACTCAGCTGACAGTTCCAGTCTCTTCCAGATACGAGAGCTCTGGAGGGGCTCTCCCTGTCTTATCTTCCCCAGAGTTACAGCCGGGTCGGTTCAAACATAGGTTAATGCCCCTCTTCGTTCTCTTTTGACACACACATACATTCCTTTCTTATGAACAAACATTATTTATCATTATAGAAAGACGGGGTAGAATTATGTTAGTTATAGTTCTACGTCAAATGTATACATAATTTTGTCATTATTCATAAAAATCATAACAATGTTCATAGATAAGATGAGAGCACCCATCCAGCTAGGATGGAGTCCGTCACTCCAGTCGGAAGGTGGCAGAGCCAGTCATCTGCGGTGGAAGGTGGCAGAGCCAGTCAACTGTGGTGGAAGGTGGCAGAGCCAGTCAACTGCAGTGGAAGGTGGCAGAGCCAGTTATCTGCAGTGGAAGGTGGCAGAGCCAGTCATCTGTGGTGGAAGGTGGCAGAGCCAGTCATCTGTGGTGGAAGGTGGCAGAGCCAGTCATCTGTGGTGGAAGGTGGCAGAGCCAGTCATCTGCAGTGGAAGGTGGCAGAGCCAGTCATCTGTGGTGGAAGGTGGCAGAGCCAGTCATCTGCAGTGGAAGGTGGCAGAGCCAGTCATCTGCAGTGGAAGGTGGCAGAGCCAGTCGGAATGTGGCAGCGCCAGTCATCTGCAGTGGAAGGTGGCAGAGCTACCAGAGGTGTTTGTCAGACATTACAAAAAAACGTCTGTAATGATTTGTCTGTTCTCCGTTTTGCTCTACGAACCCACGGGACTCGTCTGATGGTAACAAACGAATGGATGTACGGAGGTAGTTTTGTGCAAATCAATCGAAGGTGTCGGGAAAAAAACAAAAATATTTCCTTAGGGCAGACGCTTCAAAACCTTATTCCTTCTGATCTATTTTTGGAATATCTTTATTTCCATTATTCAATGGGTATCTTTCTGTAGGCTATAGGCTAAAGATTTAAAGTTACCCATTTAGATGTTATCATATTTGTGCAAATTCAAGGGCCAAATTCAATACTGTTTTCAATCATTTTTAAATAAATCATTTTTTTTATACCTAAAGTATACCTAAAATTCAAAAATTACTAAATTACATCACTTTTTAGAGTTGACCACCAGCTTTAACAAACACTGTGAATGTTAGAGTAACCCCTTACTGTTTACTAGTGTCTGCTCTGCTGACATGACCTCATCGTTCTCCACCGTCCTATGAGATACACAAGTTACAGTTCCAGGTTAAAGAATCATTTTTAAGCCTTTTAGACATTTGAACGGGGCATGGTAGCAGGTGCACCGGTTTGAGTGTGTCAAGAACTGCAACGTTGCTGGGTTTTTCACGCTCAACAGTTTCCCGTGTGTATCAAGAATGGTCCACCACCCAAAGGACATCCAGCCAACTTGACACGTCTGTGGGAAGCATTGGAGTTAACATTAGCCAGCGTCCCTGTGAAACGCTTTAGACACCTCGTATAGTCCATGCCCCGACGAATTGAGGCTGTTCTGAGGGCAACTCAATATTAGGAAGGTGTTCTTAATGTTTGGTATACTTAGTGTACATCTTCATGGTATCTTCTGTGTTCTGCCACCAGAGATCACTGTTGTGCAACACAAGAATAGCCTATATACAAACAGCTACTACACTGTTGCTCATTTCTCCATATTGGCCAACAGGAGTTCATTGCAGACAGAGAGACAATGAAATTAGACACTGTTGCATCAAACAAGCTAATAAATGTATGTTCTGCAATTCATCCTTTTGCTATGCCACACACCCCTTGGTTACTGTTGCTACCTCGGTCAACATTTTCCTGGGAAGCTCAAGTAAAGCTCAAGCTCAATTCCTGGGAAGCTCGATTGGTCCGTTTCAAGAAAAAGTTGATTAAGGATGACAAGGAAAAATCACCACAGTCAACCCAACAGGAAGTGATAACAGACCAAGGTTTCTAGACAGGAAGTGATAACAGACCAAGGTTTCTAGACAGGAAGTGATAACAGACCAAGGTTCCTAGACAGGAAGTGATAACAGACCAAGGTTCCTAAACAGGAAGTGATAACAGACCAACGTTCCTAAACAGGAAGTGATAACAGACCAAGGTTCCTAAACAGGAAGTAATAACAGACCAAGGTTCCTAAACAGGAAGTGATAACAGACCAAGGTTCCTAGACAGGAAGTGATAACAGACCAAGGTTCCTAAACAGGAAGTGATAACAGACCAACGTTCCTAAACAGGAAGTGATAACAGACCAAGGTTCCTAAACAGGAAGTAATAACAGACCAAGGTTTCTAGACAGGAAGTGATAACAGACCAAGGTTCCTAGACAGGAAGTGATAACAGACCAAGGTTCCTAAACAGGAAGTGATAACAGACCAACGTTCCTAAACAGGAAGTGATAACAGACCAAGGTTCCTAAACAGGAAGTAATAACAGACCAAGGTTCCTAAACAGGAAGTGATAACAGACCAAGGTTCCTAGACAGGAAGTGATGACAGACCAAGGTTCCTAAACAGGAAGTAATAACAGACCAAGGTTCCTAAACAGGAAGTGATAACAGACCAAGGTTCCTAAACAGGAAGTGATAACAGACCAAGGTTCCTAGACAGGAAGGGATAACAGACCAAGGTTCCTAAACAGGAAGTAATAACAGACCAAGGTTCCTAAACAGGAAGTGATAACAGACCAAGGTTCCTAAACAGGAAGTGATAACAGACCAAGGTTCCTAGACAGGAAGTGATAACAGACCAAGGTTCCTAGACAGGAAGTGATAACAGACCAAGGTTCCTAGACAGGAAGTGATAACAGACCAAGGTTCCTAGACAGGAACAGACCTTCAGTGTTGAATAGTGTAATATATGTATTGTATATTTCTTCTCCTCTCCTCTTTTTTCCTGTCCTCGTCCTTGTCCCCTCCCCTCCTCCCCTCCTCCTTTCCTCTCTTCACCACTCCTTTCAATTCCTCTCCTCTCCTCTCCTCTCCTCTCCTCTCCTCTCCTCTCCTCTCCTCTCCTCTCCTCTCCTCTCCTCTCCTCTCCTCTCCTCTCCCCTACACACTGGGATACAGCCTGAGCCTGACAGTGACTGGCTACCAGCTGCCTCTGATGGGCCTCTTCTCCTACCACATCACCAGGCTCCTCCATGCCAAAAAGGAAGAGGTACAGGCCACAGGGACATCGTTTTGCTGGGTGGTCTCTGCTGTAGTGGCCATGTTTCTGGTACCTTGCCCTATCATGTGATGAGAAATGTGAGGATATCATCGCGGCATCCCTGGGCAGTGCTGTCTGTGTTCCCCAGGGTGTACACACAGTGTATACATCCTGACCAGGCAGGTGGCGTTCGTTCCTATTGACCAAGATCAGAGGCCTGGTGAGACGGATAGAGGAGGAGAAGGTCCGCAATGTGAGATCCTGTTGGACACACAAACACAAACAAACAAACAAACAAACAAACTCACTCACACACAAACAATCTCTCTCTCCCACACATACACATACAATCTCTCTCTCCCACACATACACACACACACATACAATATCTCTCTCTCACACACACACACACACACACACACACAAAACAGGAACACAAACGCACAAAGGGACACAAACAAAAATGCAAAAAGAAAGGGAAAATGGAGAGAAGCACAACAACCGGAAGTGCAGAGATATTGAGAAATATGACCTTACTGCTGATAGAGATAGGATGGGTCTTTATACTAGACAGGCAGACAGTTAGACAGTTAGACAGTTAGACAGGCAGACAGACAGACAAGCAGTCGCAGACAGACAGACAGACAGACAGATAGACAGACAGACAAGCAGTCGCAGACAGACAGACAGACAGACAGACAGACAGACAAGCAGTCGCAGACAGACAGACAGACAGACAGACAGACAGACAGACAAGCAGTCGCAGACAGACAGGCAGACAGACAGGCAAGACAAGCAGGCGCAGACAGGCAGATAGGCAGACATCTCACATATTATTTTCAGTCATCTTAAGCATTTGTCCACGTCAATACAATGGAATAGGAGGGTAACTGTATCAAACTCACAATGGTCTAGTCTCGAGGCAAGTGCACGATAACCTCACAATGGTCTAGTCTCGAGGCAAGAGCACGATAACCTCACAATGGTCTAGTCTCGAGGCAAGAGCACGATAACCTCACAGTGGTCTAGTCTTGAGGCAAGAGCACGATAACCTCACAGTGGTCTAGTCTCGAGGCAAGAGCACGATAACCTCACAGTGGTCTAGTCTCGAGGCAAGAGCATGATAACCTCACAATGGTCTAATCTCAAGGCAAGAGCACGATAACCTCACAATGGTCTAGTCTCGAGGCAAAAGCACGATAACCTCACAATGGTCTCGTCTCGAGGCAAAAGCACGATAACCTCACAGTGGTCTAGTCTCGAGGCAAGAGCATGATAACCTCACAGTGGTCTAGTCTCGAGGCAAGCGCACGATAACCTCACAGTGTTCTAGTCTCGAGGCAAGAGCTCCACAACCTCACAGTGGTCTAGTCTCGAGGCAAGAGCATGATAACCTCACAATGGTCTAGTCTCGAGGCAAGCGCACGATAACCTCACAATGGTCTAGTCTCGAGGCAAGAGCATGATAACCTCACAATGGTCTAGTCTCGAGGCAAGCGCACGATAACCTCACAATGGTCTAGTCTCGAGGCAAGAGCAAGATAACCTCACAGTGGTCTAGTCTCGAGGCAAGTGCACGATAACCTCACTGTGGTCTAGTCTCGAGGCAAGAGCACGATAACCCAGATCCTATGAAGGCACAGCTGAAGAGAGCAGGCTACATTTTGGAGCCCAAACTGAAGATCGATAGGCTCGTTCAAGATTACGGTTACAAATGATTATCTTTCATCTCTGTCTCTGTCTCTCGAGTATCAAGTGCATCTCTTCATGGAACTGTGACACACGTGGCCTTCATCTGTTTTCATTTAAACTATCAGCTTGGGACGATATAAAACACATGGCTTGAGAATGAGAGTCCGTGCCGTGACAACGTGTGTCCATGCAGTGTTTAATATCTCCCTCAATAATGCAAGATGTCTTCTGAGAATGTTGTTGTTTTGTCCGTAGCACATTGTAGCTGACAATCTGTTGCCCAACACTGCCTTGCGATGGTTAGACTGTCCACTGTTACATGACTTTTCACCGGAAGGCATCTCTCCCACAGTCGTGTACAGATGTAAGGGAGGTAGGTGGTAGTGGTGTGTGTGTGACTCTGTGTGTGTTTGTGTGTGTGTGTGTGTGTGTGTGTGTGTGTGTGTGTGTCTGTGAGTGTGTGTTTGTCTGTGTGTCTGTGTGTGTGTGTCTGTGAGTGTGTGTTTGTCTGTGTGTCTGTGTGTGTGTGTTTGTCTGTGAGTGTGTGTTTGTCTGTGTGTGTGTGTGTGTGTGTGTGTGTGAGTGTGCGTTTGGAGCTTTTGATCAGATAAGACGGAACTCAAAAAACTTCTCAGGAGAAATGCACACCCTGTTTGCTTTTCTAAGTAGAACATCCATCCCACGTTGGACATTGTGAAGACTAAAACCCCACAACTTGTGGAGATCACAGCTTGTTCGAAATGCTCTACAGGAACCACATGACCTCGTTATGTTATTAACTTGTTATTATGACCCGTTGCACTGACAAAACGTGTTTCATATCGTGGGCTATTGAACAGCAGACCAAGAAAAGTTGATTTCCTGGCTCGATAGCGATGGAATTTAGTCTTCCGAGTGTTTTTATCATCTTTCCTTTAAAACAGGCCGAAGATGTGACATGCGTTTTCATAAACATGCCACCAAGAGAGAACGTTCGCTAAAGTATTATTTGAGAATATATACGACAGATTAGCTCCTTGAGAGATACTGCCACCTACGGCTGCAAACATTGAGGCAGTTTATTCTAATGCTCAATAGTTTTTTATATGACCTTTATTTAACCAGTTAAGAACACATTCTTATTTTACAATGACGGCCTAGGAACAGTGGGTTAACTGGTCTAGGAACAGTGGGTTAACTGCCTGGTCAGGGGCAGAACGACAGATTTGTACCTTGTCAGCTCGGGGGATTCGAACCTGCAACCTTTCAGTTACTGGCCCAACACTCAACCACTGGGCTACCTGGGCTACCTGCCGCCTCTACACTCTAACCACTAGGCTACCTGCCGCCTCTACACTCTAACCACTAGGTTACCCTGCCACCTCTACACTCTAACCACTAGGCTACCCTGCCACCTCTACACTCTAACCACTAGGCTACCTGCCTCCTCTACACTCTAACCACTAGGCTACCCTGCCGTCTCTACACTCTAACCACTGGGCTACCTGCCGCCTCTACACTCTAACCACTAGGCTACCTGCCACCTCTACACTCTAACCACTAGGCTACCCTGCCGTCTCTACACTCTAACCACTAGGCTACCTGCCTCCTCTACACTCTAACCACTAGGCTACCTGCCGCTCCTATGAAATAAAATAAAGGTGACATGTTAGGCTACACATTATAACGTATAGTGATGCAAAACATTACACAGTAGCCAAATAGCAAAATAAAATGAATTTGAATGAACGTGAAATTGGTTTTCAATATCATTTACAGTTAATTTATATAGGCCTATATTGTAGGTAGGCTATTTCTCTTTTAATGCAGTCATCTCGGTTTCCATTTAAAGCCTATTTTTAGCCTTTTGCTTTTGTTTGTAACAATTCTGAAGTTATCGGCGGTCACGTAGATACGGAATGTGATTCTACGTTTAGGAGAGATCTCCTGTGCATAAAAAGTACTCAGAAGGGCAAAAAACCTTCTAACGAAGCACTTAGCTGTTCAAATCAAATTGTATTAGTCACATGTGTCGAATACAACAGGTGTTAAAGTGAAATGCTTACTTACGAGCTATCCAACTATGCAGTTTAAAAAATAATAATACGGAAAACAATAAGAAATAAAAGTAACAAGTAATTAAAGAGCAGCAGTAAAATAACAATAGCGAGAGTATACTTTTTAGGGCCTTCCTCTGACACCGCCTGGTATAGAGGTCCTGGATGGCAGGGAGCTTGGCCCCAGTGATGTACTGGGCTGTTCGCACTACCCTCTGTAGTGCCTTGCGGTCAAAGGCTGAGCAATTGCTGTACCAGGCAGTGATGCAACCGGTCAGGATGCTCTCGATGGTGCAGCTGTAGAACCTTTTGAGGATCTGAGGATCCATGCCAAATCTTTTCAGTCTCCTGAGGGGGAATAGGTTTTGTCTTGCACTCCTCACGACTGTCTTGGTGTGCTTGGACTATGTTAGTTCATTGGTGATGTGGACACCAAGGAACTTGAAGCTCTCAACCTGCTCCACTGCAGCCCCGTCAATGAGAATGGGGGCGTCCTCGGTCCTCTTTTTCCTGTCGTCTACAATCATCTCATTTGTCTTGATCACGTTGAAGGAGAGGTTGTTGTCCTGGCGCCACACGGCCAGGTCTCTGACCTCCTCCCTATAGGCTGTCTCGTCGTTGATCAGGCCAACCACAGTTGTGTCACCGGCAAACTTAATGATGGTGTTGGAGTCGTGCCTGGCCGTGCAGTCATGAGTGAACAAGGAGTACAGGAGTGGACTGAGCACGCATCCCTGAGGGGCCCTTGTGTCGAGGATCAGCGTGGCAGATGCGTTGTTACCTACCCTTACCACCTGGGGGCAGCCCATCAGGAAGTCCAGGATCCAATTACAGAGGGAGGTGTTTAGTTCCAGGGTCCTACATAGGTGTTCCTTTTGTCCAGGTGGGAAAGGGCAGTGTAGAGTGCAATAGAGAATGATCATCTGTGGACCTGTTCGGGCAGTATACACATTGGAGTGGGTCTAGGGTGTCTGGGATAATGGCGTTGATGTGAGCCATGACCAGCCATACGAAGCACTTCATGGCTACAGACCAGGGTGCTATGGGTCGGTAGTTGTTTAGGCAGGTTACCTTAGTGTTCTTGGGCACAAGCACTATGGTGGTCTGCTTAATTCATGTTGGTATTACAGACTCGGACAGGGAGAGGTTGAAAATGTCAGTGAAGACACTTGCCAGTTGGTCAGCGCATGCTCGCAGTGCACGTCCTGGTAATCCGTCTGGCCCTGCGGCCTTGAGAATGTTGACCTGTTTAAATGTCTTACTCACATCGGCTGTGGAGAGCGTGATCACACAGTCGTCCAGAACAGCTGGTGCTCTTATGCATGTTTCAGTGTTGCTTGCCTCGAAGCGAGCATATAAGTTATTAAGCTTGTCTGGTAGGTTTGTGTCACTGGGCAGCTCCCTGCTGTGCTTCCCTTTGTAGTCTGTAATGGATTGCAAGCCCTGCCACATCCGACGAGCGTCAGAGCCGGTGTAGTACGATTAGATCTTAGTCTTGTATTGACGTTATGCCTTTTTGATGGTTCGTAGGAGGGCATAGAGGGATTTCTTATAAGCTTCCGAGTTAGAGTCCCACTCCCTGAAAGCGGCAGCTCTAGCTTTTAGCCCAGTGCTGATGTTGTCTGTAATCCATGGCTTCTGGTTGGGGTCACTGTGGGGACGAAGTCATCGAGGCACTTATTGATGAAGCCAATGACTGATGTGGTGTACTCCTCAATACCATCGGAGGAATCTCGAAACATATTCCAGTCAGTGCTGTCAAACAGTCCTGTAGTTTAGCATCTGCTTCATCTGACCAGTTTTTTTATTGATCTCTTCACTGGAGCTTCCTGCTTTAATTTTTGCTGTTAAGTAGGATAGAATTATGGTCAATTATGGTTCTACCAGTGGTCCGAGACAGGCTTTAGATTACGAGTGTTTTCAAGTGCAACGTTAATAACGTCTGTTTGTGTGTGTTTGTGTGATTGTGTGTGTGTGTGTGAGTGTGTACACAAACACACACACACTCTTATTGAGTCTTTCATCTCTCTGTTTCTTTCATCTCTCCACTTCTGTCTGTTTTGAGGGGCATATCATCTCTGGAAAGCTAATAAAAGAGCAGAAATATAAACCATCTCTCTCTCTCCCACAGCAGTAATATAAATCTACCAGCTTTCCGGCTTCAGCTCCTTATTTCCAGCTCCTTATTTCCAGCTCCTTATTTCCAGGTCCATATTTCCAGCTCCTTATTTTCAGCTCCTTATTTCCAGCTCCATATTTCCAGGTCCATATT
This sequence comes from Oncorhynchus mykiss, assembly GCF_013265735.2. Lineage (NCBI taxonomy): Eukaryota > Metazoa > Chordata > Actinopteri > Salmoniformes > Salmonidae > Oncorhynchus > Oncorhynchus mykiss. The sequence goes on from NC_048588.1 coordinate 35,864,574, forward strand.
TTACTCCAGCTCCTTATTTTACTCCAGCTCCTTATTTTCAGCTCCTTATTTTACTCCAGCTCCTTATTTCCAGCTCCTTATTTTACTCCAGCTCCTTATTTTACTCCAGCTCCTTATTTCCAGCTCCTTATTTTACTCCAGCTCCTTATTTCACTCCAGCTCCTTATTTTACTCCAGCTCCTTATTTTACTCCAGCTCCTTATTTCCAGCTCCTTATTTCCAGCTCCTTATTTTACTCCAGCTCCTTATTTTACTCCAGCTCCTTATTTTACTCCAGCTCCTTATTTCCAGCTCCTTATTTTACTCCAGCTCCTATTTCCCCATCAGAGACCATGCAGCCTAAACGACGGTGCAGTGATGATGACTTTTCAATGCAATTCAATTTTGTTAATACTTTTCACAGTGTTGCTGGAAAGCAAATGCTCTTCACAAACAACAAGAAAAGAAAAGCTTAAGTTTAGAAGATTGAGAAACATTATTTTGGCTCGTCGTTTGTACTGTTATAGTGGAGTATTGGATTGATTTGAATGTATGCTGTGGTTAATCTTTAAATTCAAATAAATTCTAGATGCATGAAAAAAAAATGACACATCGCCACTTGGCCCATCTCAATGCACCAATGATGTTCTGTGAATGTGTGCTGACCCCTTGACACATTCACACTCAGCCCTGCCAACACAACCGCCTGTTACAGAACCGTACCAAAATACTCCCTCAGTGCCGCAAAAAAAAAAAAAATAATAATAATCTTCATTCACAACAACGTGTCTGATCAAAATTTTGCTTAAAATAATAATAATTTTCCATCTACAGAAGGTTGGAAGGATGAACTCCTGTGGTGTTGTTGAGTTCCGTTAGTGTGTCGGTTGTGGCTGTGATGGTCTAGCAGTGCAGATCTATGATCAAAGCCATTGAATGGAGAGTGAGACGCAACCCACCAGGTATCCTCTCTGTCATGTTAGAACTATGGGCACTGACGTGGACTTCATCTCCTAACCCAGTGGGGGCTTTTCAAAACCTCTCCTCAGGGACACTCGGTCGTTCCATGCATTTTAACTATTCCTGAGCTACTGTACCACACCTGATTCAACTTGTCAACTAATTATCACGACCTTGATTAGTAATCAGGTGAGCTAGTCCAGGGATATTAGTAATCAGGTGAGCTAGTCCAGGGATATTAGTAATCAGGTGAGCTAGTCCAGGGATATTAGTAATCAGGTGAGCTAGTCCAGGGATATTAGTAATCAGGTGAGCTAGTCCAGGGATATTAGTAATCAGGTGAGCTAGTTCAGGGATATTAGTAATCAGGTGAGCTAGTCCAGGGATATTAGTAATCAGGTGAGCTAGTCCAGGGATATTAGTAATCAGGTGAGCTAGTCCAGGGATATTAGTAATCAGTTGAGCTGGTCCAGGAATATTAGTATATTAGTAATCAGGTGAGCCAGTTCAGGGATATTAGTAATCAAGTGAGCCAGTTCAGGGATATTAGTAATCAGGTGAGCTAGTCCAGGGATATTAGTAATCAGGTGAGCTAGTTCAGGGATATTAGTAATCAGGTGAGCCAGTTCAGGGATACAACAAAACTGTGAAACATCTGGGGGTCCCGAGGAGAGGTTTGAAAACCGTTGGCCTATCCCACACTGTCTGCTGTATATCACAAGTCTCCTTGGCCCTGAAGGTTGTCTCAGTGGACCTTCCACCATCTTCTTGGTCAACTCCTCAAGGTCATAGTTCACCATCAGGTCATGGTTCACTCTGGTCACAACGTCAACAATAAAATAAAAAAGGGGAAGGGAACAGTTGTTTTCCTACTGTTAAAGGAGTCTTTTGGTCCTAGACTTGACGCTCCGATACCGCTTGCCAAAAAACTAGGGTGACTGGAGTATTTGACAATTTTTTGGGCCTTCCTCTGACACACCTAGTATATACAGTATGGGGTCACTTAGACATTTTTAAAGAAAAAAAATATTTTTTTGTCCATTAAAATAACATCAAATTGATCAGAAATACAGTGTTGTTATTGTTGTAAATGACTATTGTAGCTGGAACCTACTCCCTTCACAGAACAATGCAAACTGGCTCTAACCAGAATAGAAAGAGGAGTGGGAGGCCCCGGTGCACAACTGAGAACGAGGACAAGTACATTAGAGTGTCTACTTTGAGAAACAGACACCTCGCAAGTACTCAACTGGCAGCTTCATTAATGTTTTATCATACAATCGATAAACTTACACAAACGCTTGGATTGCTTTCGCTGTAAAACATAATTTCAAAATCTGACACGACAGGTGGATTAACAAAAGGCTAAACTGTGTTTTCTTATATTGCACTTGTGAGCTGTTCTGCTGCCTTCTCTGCGGGGGTGGCCAACTCTCTAGTGGGTTGTTCTCTGTCACACGCAATCCCCCTCAACCTCTCCACCAGCAGTCTGATCCTCTCCTCTAGTGCTCTGTTCTGCTCCTGCTGCTGCTCTTTCTCCTGTTGAAGTTGTCTCACCACAGTCCAGAGTGTAGATATGTCTCTCTCCACCTCCAGTTCTCTGGGTCTGGTTAAGGGGGTGTTGTTGTGCTGGACTGTTGTCTGGGTCTGTGCTGACTGGAGTGTAATCATCTGCTGTTCCAGCTCCACCTGCCTTACCTCCAGCTGGGTAAATGTATCCTTCATTTCAATGAGAGGGTAGTACTCTGTGCTGGGAGGTTGACTTTCTGCTGGGGGTGGCTCGTCTGTGGGGTTATGTAATGAAGAGGTCTGGTCTGACCCGCTCGGGGTGGGGGTATCTTTCTCAAGGGAGAGCTTCTCCTGCTGGGCTAATTTTTTGATTAGGTGAAAGTCCAGCTGAAACTGTTTGGGGTTACCCTGTACCTTTACTGTTCCAGACGTATAGAGATGTATATTAGCTGACTCAGAGTCCTCGTTGTCAAGTATCCTGAGTTTCCACCCCTTGTTCATTTAACTTCTTGAGTGTAGGGGGCAGGATTTTCATTTTTGGCTAACAAAAAAAAAACATACCCATTTGAACCTGCCTATTTCTCAGGATCAGAAGCTAGAATATGCATATAATTGACAGATTAGGATAGAAAACACTCTAAAGTTTCCAACCTGTCAAAATATTGTCTGAGTATAACAGAACTGAAATTGCAGGCGAAAACCTGAAGAAAATTAAACCAGGAAGTGCTGTTTTTCCTGAAAGTTCTCTGTTCCATTGGATGCCTAGCCTCCATTTAAAGGGATATCAACCAGATTCCTTTTCCTATAGACATAGACATAGTTTCAGGCTTTTATTTTGAAAAATGAGCGAGAAAGATATCGGGTCAGTGGAGAGCTTGGTGTTCGAGTTTTGCTTGCGCAACAGAGTGGGGCAGCCATTGTCTCTCCCTCTCCAATTGAAAAAGCGACAGTCCCGGTTGATATATTATCGATTATATATTTTAAAAACAACCTGAGGATTGATTATAAAAAACGTTTGACATGTTTTTGTCTGCGATGTCGTGACTGCTCGAGCCTGTGGATTTCTGAACATTACACGCCAAACAAATGGAGGTATTTTGGATATAAAAATAATCTTTATAGAACAAAAGGAACATTTCTGTAACTGGGAGTCTCGTGAGTGCAAACATCCGAAGATCATCAAAGGTAAGCGATTTAATCTATTGCTTTTCTGACTTTCATGACCAATCTACTTGGCTGCTAGTGTTTGTAATATTTTGTCTACTGAGAGAGATGTTCTTACATAAACGCTTGGTATCCTTTCGGCGAAAAGCTGTATTGAAATCTGACACGCCAGGTGGATTAACAAGCTAAACTGTGTTTTGCTATATAGCACTTGTGACTTCATGAAAATTCAATATTTTTTGTAATTTAATTTGGCGCGCTGCAATTCAGCGGGTGTTGATGAAAATGATCCCGCTAAAGGGATGCGTGTATCAAGAAGTTTTAACACCCCCCCCCCCTCTCGTAACAAAGGGGTAGTGTGCTAATATAGCAATGTGCCATGCCAGGGGATGGTTTGTGTGGAAGGTTGCTGATGTTCCCATTTTTGTGAAAGTCAGCAAAAAGGGTCTCTTGATTTTCCATAAGGAGCTTCATTTTGTAATCTTTTCTTGCCTTATCATTCTTTACATACACAGGGTACTGTATTTTAATTACCCCTGAACAGCAGGAGGCAGCTTCTAAGGCCTCTCCATTTGGTTGGAGTAGACTGACACTCTCCTGCCATTGTTGGGCTAATGGGCTTTGACACCTCTCACTTGACACGTCAGTGCTAATTGAAGCTGTATCAAGCTTGGCAGAATTATGTTAGAATTCAGTCCTTATAAAGTAACGTTGTGTATTTTTCTTGGCTTTTGCTTCCTCTCTCCATACCTCTCGCTGTCTCTTACAAACAACTAGTTTGGTTTTTAACTCATTCAAAAAAGGTGCCATATTGAAAGTAACTGAGCTCTTCAGTACAGGCCATTCTACTGCCAATGTTTGTCTATGGAGATAGAATGGGAAGCAGACCATCAGGTGAGGTCATTTTATTATGCACGTATTCAATTCTCTGTATTTCACATGAAAAACAAAAACACTACACATGACAGTCGTGATATTTACAAGGATGTGTAAGGTGAATACTGAAGCAAAACAAAATAGTATCTCAGATTAGAAGTCTATATTATATGTGCAAGTCATCAAGTCTGATTCATCCCATGATAAAGAACACGGAGCTTCGTTTCCCCCAAAAAAATATTTTTCTGTTACAGGAGGAGTGTCAGCTGGGGAACCGATAGGGAGACCTGCAGCTCTGAGCTACTACTTTCAACTGCAGTTCTGTTCAACCTCAATAACAGCTACATGCTCAGACTACAAAAATACCTCTAGCCTGACATGCTGTAGGGGGGTGGGTTCCTTAACCCCTTGTCCTTCCCCTTTTCTCTCATGTTGGTCCTTCCATGTCACAGGGCAGGCAGTTTGAGACAGAAAGGTGGGAAGACAACAGGCTCAGTACACCTCACATGATCACTGAGCCTAACAGGCATTTAGGGGATGAGAAGAACTCGAGAAGACAACAATGTTCCTCCCTAGTAATCTGGACTGGTCCTCGACAAACAATATATCCATACCCACTCAATTCTAAAAGACTACACCAAACTACGATTCGTCCTCGTCTTTCTCCCTGTGACCGTAGGGACTCTGCTAATAGAACACTCGGGCTATTATAGTGAATTCAGCTGCAGAACCAGATGTCCAACGTGAAATGTACAACACTTGGCTTCATCAAACGTCTTGTATCTGGCATCAGTTGCGTCTGCCTCATGTTCTGCCTCATTGGTTTCCTTGGTGATTGGAAAATCCAGGCTAACCAGTTTTTGACTGGCATCTGGTACTGTTGTGGGGATGTAGTATCAGAGTGCAAAAACCCTTAGTAGGTGCCCTTTAGATTTACAAACAGACAGTGCTTTAGTTTGTTTAAAAAAAAGAATAACAAAAGATGAGTAAAAACAACAAAAGAGACAAAACGTAAAGTACAGTAGCACATAAGGGGTGCAGGGTTGCTATGGGAAACAGGAATGAACATTGAAACACCATAACTAATTTTTCTGTTTTCTACAAGTTATGCTGCAGCCATCTGATTAAGTTCTCCGTCATCGTGCGTCCAATCAGGAAGTCGGTTGGCCACATGGTGAACATGAGGGCGCCGTGGAAACCTCCGGCGTAGTGTTCGTGAGTCACCTCGACTCCGGCGCGACGCAGGCGCGCGGCATACATCACCCCGTCGTCCCTCAGCACGTCGTACTCACACGTCAGAACGTAGGCCTTGGGTAGCGAGCGTAGAACGGCATCCGGGACCAGCAGGGGCGAGGCCCGGGGGTCAGCGATGGAGCGCGATGGCCCGTCCGACCCCACCCCTCCCACCGACAACGCCACGACCGGAGCGCTGTAGTTGTACTTGCCCCGGTAGGACTCTGGCAGGAAGGCACTCCAGTTGACGAATTTGAGCAGAGCAGCGGAATCTGGGCTGTTGTGAGTGTTGGTCATCATGGCCCTGAAGAAGGTCTTGTCGCTGGTGAAGTACTCGCTCCAGAAGCGCACCATTAGGGTACGGGGCAGGATAGGCATGTTCTGGTTCTGCTGGTAGGACGGGGTATTGAGGTCCAGAGCCTGCAGCACAGGGTAGAGCAGGGCCTGGACCTTCAGCTGCAACTGCTGTTCTGGATCCTGCTGCAGCTGGACACACACCCCACACACACACACACACACACACACACACACACACACACACACACACACACACACACACACACAGGACCATTAGAACTAGTGGTCTGTACTGTACTGCAGCCTTGGATGGTTCCTCCTAATCTCACCTATTTACGATCAAAACAGTGGATAGATAATACTGCTTTTTTAACACACACACACAGCTAACCTGCTGGGACACGGCAGCAGCCAGGTTTCCCCCGGCGCTGTCCCCAGATACAGCGATGCGTCCTGGGTCTACAGAGTACTGGGCCAGGACCCCGCTCTGGAGGAAGTGCTTCACCGCCCGGTACACGTCCTCATAGGGGACGGGGAAATGGTGCTCGGGGGCCAGGCGGTACCTGAGAAGAAACAGGGGTTAGATAGAATTCAGGTCATCTCACCTGGGAAACACGTTTGTGTACCAGCTGAGGTACACTACCGGTCAAAAGTAGTGTCGAACACCTGCTCATTCAGGGGTTTATTTCTATTATTTTCTACATTGTAGAATAATAAAAACTATGAAATAACACATATGGAATCATGTAGTAACCATAAAAAAGTGTTTAACAAATCAAAATATATTTCATATTTGAAATTCTTCAAAGTAGCCACCCTTTGCCTTGATGACAGCTTTGCACACACTTGGCATTCTCTCAACCAGCTTCATGAGGTAGATGGAATGCATCTAAATTAACAGGTGTGCCATGTTGAAAGGGAAATTGGTAATTTATTTCCTTCTTAATGCGTTTGAGCCAATCAGTTGTGTTGTGACTAGGTAGGGGTGGTATACAGAAGATGGTCTATTTGGTAAAAGACCAAGTCCATATTATGGCAAGAACAACTCAAATACGCAGATAAATGACAGTCCATCATTACTTTAAGACATGAAGGTCAGACAATTTGGAAAACTTCCAAGAACTTTTAAAGTTTCTTCAAGTGCAGTTGCAAAAGCCATCAAGCTCTGTGATGAAACTGGCTCTCATGAGGACCGCCACAGGAAAGGAAGACCCAGAGTTACCTCTGCTGCAGAGGATAAGTTCATTAGAGTTACCAGCCTCAGAAATTGCAGCCCAAATAAATGCTTCAGAGTTCAAGTAACAGATCTCAACATCAACTGTTCAGAGGAGACTGTGTGAATCAGGCCTTCATTGTCAAACTGCTGCAAAGAAACCACTACTGAAAAGACACCAATAAGAAGAGACTTGCTTGGGCCGAGAAACACGAGCAATGGACATTAGATTATACAGGATGAGGAGGTTGTTCTATCTGCTGTGTAGGACCAAAGGCTAGCTGATACAAGAGCATTGCTTTTCATTAGATGGTGTGGAGATAAAAGACAAGTCATAATGATACTGTATAATAAAGTCATACTTCAGCCCATGAACACATGAAGCAGTTTAGAGAATAAAACATTTTAGCATTGGAATGTTGACAGGAATTTGGCTGGCAGACTGCACACACACTATCTCGCTCTCACCCTTAGTACTACTGTACACACCCACAGGAATTTAGCGGGAAGGAATCCAATATTGTGATTAAGGGAGAGCCAATTCACTCTCTCAACCAGCTGCTTATTACTATTACTGGTAACAAGACCGAGAGCGAGGGGAGCGGAGCGAGGGAGGGAGAGAGCGAGAGGGGAGAGAGCACGGGAAGCGGAGCGAGGGGGAGCGGAGCGAGGGGGAGCGGAGCGAGGGGAGCGGAACGACGGGGAGCGGAACGACGGGGAGCGGAACGACGGGGAGCGGAACGACGGGGAGCGAGGGGAGCGGAACGACGGGGAGCGAGGGGAGCGGAACGACGGGGAGCGAAGCGAGGTGTACCAGCCCGAAGAGGGGCGCGAGCCCGAAGAGGGGCGCGAGCGAAGCTGAGAGAGGAGAGCGAGACACAGCGGAGAGGGCATGAAAGAGAGAGAAGTAGAGAGATGGCGAAAGGTAGTGTGTGTATTTATGTCTTCCAAATCAAACGAGAGCTGCCTTTTCACAATTTTACCAAGTATAAACAAGCAGATGTTTATCGTGGGCCTATCTGAGCTTTCACAGCAGCCTGTTAGATAAGATGTATATCATAACACCGGCTGTATGTCAGATACACAGCAAAGATATACTCACTCTACAGACACGACCACAGAGTTAAGATCCATGACCATCTGCCTAGCCAGGAGGTCATATGGTCCCATTCCTGCACACAGAGAGGAGAGCAGAGAGCCATCAGAGACTAGATCTAATATCATATTATATCATCAACAGCTGCAACGTACTCAATAGTATGTTGAGCATCTCATTCTCAATACTCTTGTAGTCCTGGAAAGTAACAAACACACAGCAGATTCCAGGCACAACATAACACTAGTCAAATGATTGCCTTTGGTTACCAGGAGGGTCACCACGGTCTCTGTGCTGAACAGCTTAAACATAATGTTCTTCAGGGGACGTGGAGGGTGAACAGAGTGTAAATTAATTCTATAGTAAACTGTAGAATACCATACACTAAAGGTGGACCGGCATGGCCGATTAATTAGGGGCGATTTAAAGTTCATAACAATCGGTAAATCGGCATTTTTGGACACCGATTATGGCCGATTACATTGCATTCCGTGAGTAGACTGCGTGACAGGCTGACCTGTTACGCGAGTGCAGCAAGGAGCCAAGGTAAGTTGCTAGCTAGCAATAAACTTATCTTATAAAAAACAATCAATCTTCACATAATCACTAGTTAACTACACATGGTTGATTACAAGGTTAACTAGCTTGTCCTGCGTTGCCTGTTAATTGGAGTGGGCCAAAATTCACCCAACTTATTTTGGGAAGCTTGTGGAAGGCTACCCAAAACATTTGACCCAAGTTAAACTATTTAAAAAGGCAATGCTACCAAATACTAATTGAATGTATGTAAACTTCTGACCCACTGGGGAATGTGATGAAAGAAATAAAAGCTGAAATAAATCATTCTACTATTATTCTGACATTTCACATTCTTAAAATAAAGTGGTGATACTAACTGATCTAAAACAGGGACTTTTTTTACTAGGATTAAATGTCAGAAACTGTTAAATGTATTCGGCTAAGGTGTATGTAAACTTCTGAGTTTAACTGTATATGAAATACAGATGGTATAGAGAGAAATAGTCGACGCGTCATAATTCCTAGAATAACTACAACCTAAAACTTCTTAACTGGGAATATTGAACCACCAGCTTTCATATGTTCTCATGTTCTGAGCAAGAAACTGAAACGTTAGCTTTCTTTAAATGGCACATATTGCACTTTTACTTTCTTCTCCAACACTTTGTTTTTGCATTATTTAAACCAAATTGAACGTTTCGTTATTTATCCGAGACTAAACAGATTTTATTTATGTATTATATTAAGTTAAAATAGTGTTCATTGTGCATTCAGTATTGTTGTAATTGTCATTATTATAAATATACAAAAATTAAATAATACAGTAGATTAATCCGCATCGCCGTTAAAATCATAATCGGTCGACCTCTACAACACACTGTTGTACACTACACACTACACAACACACTGTTGTACACTACACACTACACAACACACTGTTGTACACTACACACTACACAACACACTGGTGTACACTACACACTGGTGTACACTACACACTGGTGTACACTACACACTGGTGTACACTACACACTGGTGTACACTACACACTGGTGTACACTACACTATACAACACACTGTTGTACACTACACACTACACTGTTGTACACTACACACTACACACTACACTGTTGTACACTACACACTACACACTGTTGTACACTACACACTACACAACACTGTTGTACACTACACACTACACACTGTTGTACACTACACACTACACAACACACTGTTGTACACTACACACTACACTGTTGTACACTACACACTACACACTACACTGTTGTACACTACACACTACACACTACACTGTTGTACACTACACACTACACAACCATGTTGTACACTACACACTACACAACACTGTTGTACACTACACACTACACTACACACTGTTGTACACTACACACTACACAACACACTACACAACACACTGTTGTACACTACACACTACACTACACACTGGTGTACACTACACACTGGTGTACACTACACTATACAACACACTGTTGTACACTACACACTACACACTACACTGTTGTACACTACACACTACACAACCATGTTGTACACTACACACTACACAACACTGTTGTACACTACACACTACACAACACTGTTGTACACTACACTCTACACACTGTTGTACACTACACTCTACACACTGTTGTACACTACACACTACACAACACACTGTTGTACACTACACAACACACTGTTGTACACTACACAACACACTGTTGTACACTACACAACACACTGTTGTACACTACACAACACACTGTTGTACACTACACAACACACTGTTGTACACTACACACTACACAACACACTGTTGTACACTACACACTACACTGTTGTACACTACACACTACACTGTTGTACACTACACTACACACTGGTGTACACTACACACTAATGTACACTACACTCTACACTGGTGTACACTACACTACACACTTGTATACTACACACTTTTACACTACACTACACTACACACTGGTGTACACTACACACTTTTACACTACACAACACACTGGTGTACACTACACACTTTTACACTACACAACACACTGGTGTACACTACACACTTTTACACTACACTACACACTGGTGTACACTACACACTTTTACACTACACACCGGTGTACACCACACTACACACTGTTGTATCGCTCAATCATGTCTCGTACTTACTATAGAATGTTGTAGTATACAGTAGAATACTATAGTAAATACTACAGTAATATCCGTAAAAACACTACTTTTTTTTACTATAGTGAAAACGACAGTATTTCATTGGCATATTCCCTGCCCATTCCCCTCCCCCATATCGCTGGGGCCTCTGGTTCTTTCTTGGCTCGATTCCCAGTGCCGACATTCAGCCCACTGAACCTCTACGACATTACATTATGCTGGCTGGATTCCAACATCCTTTTGCCATTCAATTCACCTTTCATTTCCTCCCTTGATCGACACAACCTGTGATCACAAATACACATGTAAATCCGCTACTCACTGGCGCTGCCCAGGCACCATCCTCCTCCGTGCAGGTATATGACTGCTCTCCTCAGCTCAGTGTCGCCGCCCTGCAGTTTGGGCTGGTACACCACCACCTCCACCTCATCAAACAGCTCCTCCGTAACGTGCACACGTTGGTCTGACACGGGCACCACCCGCTCAGCGAACGTGATGAACATCATCACCCCCATGTAGTCCTTCAACCCCAGCAGCTCACTGAAGTCTGCCTGCAGAGAGAGACGAAGAGGCATGTTGGAGCAGAGAGGTAGAGAGAGATGAAAAGCAGAGAGACGTGGGAGAAGAGAGACGAGACCAGAAGGAGACCAGGGAACGAGACCAGGAGACCAGGGAAAGAGACCAGAAGGAGACCAGGGGAAGAGACCAGAAGGAGACCAGGGGAAGAGACCAGAAGGAGACCAGGGGAAGAGACCAGAAGGAGACCAGGGGAAGAGACCAGAAGGAGACCAGGGGAAGAGACCAGAAGGAGACCAGGGGAAGAGACCAGAAGGAGACCAGGGGAAGAGACCAGAAGGAGACCAGGGGAAGAGACCAGAAGGAGACCAGGGGAAGAGACCAGGGGAAGAGACCAGGGGAAGAGACCAGGGGAAGAGACCAGGGGAAGAGACCAGGGGAAGAGACCAGGGGAAGAGACCAGGGGAAGAGACCAGGGGAAGAGAATGAATAAAGGCATTCAGAAGGGATGTTGTGAGGGAGGACAAAAAACATAGGGAGAGAGAAAGAGGGGGAGGAAGAGAAGGAGGAAGAGAGAAATATGGATAAAAAGATATGGATAAAGATAAATTCATCTTAGTTTCAAATCTGAGGTAATCAGATGTTCATGAACTGCAATCAAACAAGAGGAACAAGTAGGGGAGTAAAGGGCTTTCCCCTGATTCGTGTGAGCTTCAGAGGGGATCTACAGTCAAGGCCCCAGCTGTCCACCAGAAGGCCCCAGCTGTCCACCAGAAGGCCCCAGCTGTCCACCAGAAGGCCCCAAGCTGTCCACCAGAAGGGCCCAAGCTGTCCACCAGAAGGGCCCAAGCTGTCCACCAGAAGGGCCCAAGCTGTCCACCAGAAGGGCCCAAGCTGTCCACCAGAAGGGCCCAAGCTGTCCACCAGAAGGGCCCAAGCTGTCCACCAGAAGGGCCCAAGCTGTCCACCAGAAGGCCCCAAGCTGTCCACCAGAAGGCCCCAAGCTGTCCACCAGAAGGCCCCAAGCTGTCCACCAGAAGGCCCCAAGCTGTCCACCAGAAGAACCAAGCTGTCCACCAGAAGAACCAAGCTGTCCACCAGATGAACCAAGCTGTCCACCAGATGAACCAAGCTGTCCACCAGAGGGGATCTACAGTCCTGTTGTTATTTAATGTCTTTGCGTGCCATGCACCAGCTAAACATGTCAGTAAAGGCTCCTTCCTTGCTCTAGGACAGAGACAGGCATGACCGTGGATAATTCAATTGTAAAAAATTCATACAAATCGCTCACTGAATACCAGGAGAAGTTCACCCCTTGATCCTCAATCAAAATGTATTTGTTTCACTCAACTGGAACAGAGTGAATTATTGTCTGTTTGATAACCTATTTATACTGTATGTTAATTTGCAGAGAATATTGCAGTTGATTCTTCTGGACAACACTTTTATCTGGACCCGGTTCAATGGAGATATTGAGAATTATTTTCTCCAAATAATAATAATACTAAGAAATCTAGTCAGGGGGGAATTCAGTCTAATTTAAACATTTCTCTCTGTATAATATATTATAATTTGAAATACATACTTTGAACAATGTCGAATTACATATTATCTATAATCGATAAACATCTCTGGTTCCTCCGTTCATAAAGCATCGATTTTCTTTATTAGGATCTATAATTAGAACAGGTGAGCAGGACTACAATAGCTGGATTACCGTCTAATATAATCTGGTGTGACTGTCATTCAGCATGTCTGCATGTACCCAACAACCTCAGCGGAATCCATTTACTACGCTACTAACTAGGCTGTGTACCGTGTCAAAGGACTGGCCAAAAACAATTTCATTCCAGTCAAACATCATAAAAAAACAGTATTGAGTTATGTAAAAATGTATGAGTTTTACGCATGACTCCCACGCACATCGGAGAAGCGTAACTTTAAGTATGATTCCTCTTTGATAGTAAAATTACAATATTAAAAACACAACAGAATAAACCAGCCTAATGTGTTCTGAATCAAAAACGAATGTAATAGGTCATCGTTAATCAACTCAAAGTATTTTTACCAGGTGGCTGAGACTTCTGAAGAAGCAGTCGGTCAACATGAGTTTCCATCTCTCCTCTATCTCGTCTGGAATGGGCTGGTAAACATAATAAGATGTGAACGCTCCTAAAGACAGGAGTAAAAATATGCCTTTCAACCGCATTTTACGAGTCCCCAGCTATTGATGGAAGAAAGCAGACAGAAACTGTGTCAGTTTCGCTTATTAACAAGTCACTTCAATCCGAGCACAGCGTTATAGTGGATTCATTCTGGAACTGAGCCAGCCAGATATGAAAGCACGTGTTAAGAGTTATCTGATCTTTATAAGCGAGCATGACGTATGGAAGGCCAAGAGGTTCAAAACGTCTTACCCGGAACACGTCTTGTTATTATCATTTTTACACTTGCTTTTTTCAAGTATCAAATGTCATTTTCTGTACACGTGATTTTTTTTTCACCTGTTCAGTGTGTGTTTACAGGTGATTTGAACACTTGTTAGGGTCATTTTTACACTCGTTCATTAAACCTGTTCAATGTGTGTTTACAGGTGATTAGAACGCTTGTTATGGTCATTTTTACACTCGTTCATTACACCTGTACAGCCTGTTGGGTAAGGAATTGCGTTTTTGTAGTTGTTTTTGAATAATTGCCTAACATTTTATATTTGGTAGCTAACGTCGCATTTTGTGATTTTTTTTTAAGCATTTATGTATATTCATAATTCATAGAGGTATTTTTTAAAATTTTAATTAGCTATCCATCATTTTTCCTTGTCTGAAGTTTCAAGCTAAATATCAAGGATATAAAAAAAAAAAATGATGACACTTTTCCATCCACCAGAGGGGATTGTTTTGCGAAAAGTACCAACTTTTCCAAACCCCCATTTGTTTGATAAATAAATTGAATCAATAATAGTCACTATACTTTCCAAACCACAAAGGCTGAATTCAAATGTTTTCAAAAAGGGAAAATATAAACTGTTATTGAGGCAGCGGAGGAAGGACCAGGGTTCACAACATTTCAGATAAATAAGCTTCTTCACTGCACCTGTACATAACCCATCTGTAAACAGCCCATCTATCTACCTCATCCCCATACAGTGTTTATTTATTTATCTTGCTCCTTTGCACCCCAGTATCTTTACTTGCACATTTACCATTCCAGTGTTAAATTGCTATATTGTAATTACTTCCACCACCATGGCCTATTTATTGCCTTAACTCCCTTCTACTGTATTATTGACTGTATGTTTGTTTTACTCCATGTGTAACTCTGTGTTGTTGTGTGTGTCGAATTGCTACGCTTTATCTTGGCCAGGTCGCAGTTGCAAATGAGAATTCGTTCTCAACTAGGCCACCTGGTTAAATAAAGGTGAAATTCTCGTGCATATGGAAAATGTCTGGGATCTTTTATTTCAGCTCTTGAAACATGAGACCAACACTTTACATGTTGCATTTATATTTTTGTTCAGTGTATATATATATATGTCCATGTGAAAATGTGATGCAAACTGAGACGGCACCACTCAAGTTGGTAATCCAATGTTTTGAAAATAGCTCATTATATCTCCCTTCCTCCTCCAATGTATTCCATATTGCTCACTTCCTCACCAGACAGTAGCAACAAAACTATTCAAAAACATGCTATTTTCATTCATCAACCACATTTAAAAAAAAAGGTAGTAGACATTTCCCCAATCATAGTCTAGCTCAAAACTAATGACACTGTATCAGCATGTAAAAAGTAACAGTACAAAACATTTTAACAAACATAAAATAATAAGTTAGTTTTGACTGAATAGTTACATAATAAATGTTCCAAAACAATACATTACACTATAGACCTGCTAAATGACTCACTTCCAGCATAAAAAAAAAACCCAGAATAAACTAAAATAATGTATTTATTTCTGATGTGACAGTTGTTCATGAAGTAAACATTGTATGACTCGGTGAAGATGTGGGAGAAAGAAGCTGTCTGTTTTCCTCCGCCTCCTTCGTCGTTCCGTCGTTCCATCGTTCAACATGGCATTTGGAGATTCCTGTGAACATCCAACAGTCATACATACACATGTCATTCTGAACAGCAACATCTTCCTAATAAGAATTTAGACCAGTTGACAATTCAACAGAATTCATGGTCTTGTTCGTGTTGATGATCAGTACAACATGAGACAGATACTGTAGCAAGCCATGGTATATATATATCAGACCGTATACCACAGGTATGAGTCAATATTACTTGTTTACTGTTGTAATTACGTTTGTAAACAGTTTTTAATAGCAATAAGGCACCTCAGGGGTTTGTGGTATATGGCCAATATAGCAGGGCTAAGGGCTGTATCCAGGCACTTTGCATTGCATCGTGCATAAGAACAGCCCTTAGCCGTGGTATATTGTTCATATACCACAAACCCGAGGTGCTTTATTGCTTAAATATAACACAGATACAGATTATGAGCATGTGCGGTTTCACATAATAATGTTACGACTACTAGCTCGCTCCCTCCCTGCTTTTCCTGAACATGTTTATCTGATATAGCTAGTTGTTATTGTTCTATCTTGCTCATCCATAGCAGGCTTTTCTCCTCCCTGCTGATCTTCAGGTGCTTGACTACCTGATCATCAACTTGTGGCTGTAACATGGACATTGCAATAGAACAACAACTAGATACACTTAGAAAAAAAAGGGTTCTTCAGCTGTCCCCATAGTATAACCCTTTTTGGTTCCAGGTAGAACCATTTTTGGGTTTCATTCCAGGTCGCAATTGTAAATGAGAACTTGTTCTCAACTTGCCTACCTGGTTAAATAAAGGTGAAATAAAAAATAAATTTAAAAAAATGTAGAACCATCTGTGGAAAGGGTTCTACATGGAACCTAAAATGATTATACTTGGAATCAAAAGGGTTCTATTTGGAACCAACAAGAGTTCTTCAAAAAGTTATTTCTAAATTCTAGATAGCACATTGTCTTCTAAGAGTGTAGCTTTATCAAATACACATTTTCAGGAAAAGCAGCTCATTTAGCAAGCCAATAAAATGTCTCTGATATAACGAGTTAGTAATTCATGTTCTATACACGTTCCTCCTCCTCGCTGGTCTGCGGATGCTTGAGTACTTGATTATGATGTTGTGGCTGTAACGTTGCAAAAGAAGAACAATAATTTGAACTAACAACTTTATCAGATAGACATTTTGCAGGAAAAGCAGCTAATTTAGCAAGCCAATAAAATGTCTCTGATATAACGAGTTAGTAATTCATGTTCTATACACGTTCCTCCTCCTCGCTGGTCTGCGGATGCTTGAGTACTTGATTATGATGTTGTTGCAAAAGAAGAACAATAATTTGAACTAACAACTTTATCAGATAGACATTTTGCAGGAAAAGCAGCTCATTTAGCAAGTCAATAAAATACTTATTGCATTGGTTCAACCTTTAAATATAACTACTCTCTGTAGCAGTTTGCTCTCACCTCGTCTGGGCACTGCACCAGACATATCTTATTCCACATTCCCTACTCTAGATTCTGCAGGGAGCTAGCCTGTTCTCTTAAAACATTAGCCAATAGCTAAGTTAGCCAATTTGAGCAAATCAATCTCAGCTTGCTAACTAGCAAAGCCAACCAATTACACAACAAATATACACAAAGTAAACAATTATTTTCTAACTAACGTTAGTCTCAACCAAATGACAAGTACAAATAACTATTGCTCTGTTCCACAACGTAACAACCATTAGTTACAGGCTAGAGTCTAGACAAAAGACTATGGCTAGCTAGCTAACAAGCCATGCTATTTCAATGAAAATAAACTAATTTAACAATCCAGCGTCAGCTTTGTAGTTGTAATGCAATGTGGAAAAAGTTGTTTTAAATTTCTTCATCCATTTATCTCACAAACGCCTTGCTGTAGCATTAGCATTTGGTAAATGTAATTGACTAATTTTAACATTTTCATCCATATTAAGAAACATCCCTCCCTGAATAAGCGACTCATCTCGACAGGCCGGAAGTCAAACAAAGTCAAAGTTCCGGATATGGAGGTGGGAGGGGCGACAGCGTGGTCAGTTCAGACGCAGGAAATGTGTCCCTAACTGCGCATGCGTTCAGAACGGCGGCACAGCGTCTTAAATAAAGTCCAACAGTCAAAACTTCTAATCGCTTGGTGTATGTACATTTTTACACGTGATTTTTCAGCGTGTCTTTTCTGCCATGAACAGGTGAATAAAGTGCCTGTCTTTCTTAATTTCACACGTTTTGAAATTAAGCATTTGTTTACACTTTGTTTTTTTTTCACCTGTTGTGTTTGCAGAAAATGCAAATGACTTCTGTGAAGTTTTTTTTTCAAAGTAGGAAAATGGTATAGTTTGATTTTCTCTGTCCCAAAAGCCATAAAGCTTTTCGTAAAGCCTAATATATTTAGAAAAACGAATGTTTTATATAGAAGCCCACTGATTTGATTCCTTCAAGTAAACTTAAGATGAGAAAAACATTGAAAGAGGAGTTCTCTAACGTTACCAATCTGTATTATTTCCAGATTCTTGATATGTGTTTATACATTCCATCACGGTTTACAACTAGTACAGTATAGCGTTTATGGATGTGTATTTGTCTTCTGAAAGTCCGCTAGCATGTTGTGCTATAAGCTTCCCATACTAGTGTATTTTAGCTAGCTAAGTTAGCTGGTTAGCTGTCTTTTATACTGACTAACTTTAGCCAAAAGTATGTTGTACCTAATGTGTTACTCATGTCATAGTGAAGACGTCGCCCTTTTCTGACTCATGCCAACTGTCCGCCCAGGAACTTGTGATATAGATGCATGCCGTCATCGTTATGTTACGGAAACGAACTTTGCTATCTATTTCATGCCTGCTAGTTAACAGTACAATGTTAGTTAACTTGTGTGCTAACCCAGCTACCTATTTATTGTTCAAAGGCAGGATGGAGACACTGGGATGTATGTCAGAGACCCATACAGTAGTAGCCCCGCTGTAGCATCCCTGTAGGCTTGTTTGACATCTACCTAGAGGTCTGGACTTTTATGGCTCAGAAATAACAGGATAGTTATGAACAACGATACTGGTGATATAGCTTTTGTCAAGTGTGCTTTAAACTGCACTGGTCGGTCCCACTCCTCTCCCTCCATCACTACAGTAGCATTACTTGAACTTCTATTGCTGCATACTGGAGCTGCTATAAATACCGTCCTCCTGTAGCACCAGCAGGTTGGAGATGTGTCCACCACCATTCCCTTTATGTACCACTTCTGTTTTTACATTTCTTTCTATTTGGAACGGTGGTTCACACATGTTATGTTGTCTAATTCCAGGTGCATACAGGGATACTTTTATTTGTTTTGTGTGCTCCATTTTATGTATGTTTCGTTTATTCCCTGTGTAACTCTGTTGTTGTTGTATTGTGTCGAATTGCTACGCTTTATCTTGGCCAGGTCGCAGTTGCAAATGAAAACTTGTTCTCAACTAGCCTACCTGGTTAAATAAAGGTGAAATAAAACTTCTCGTTATATCACACTAGTCCATTGAATTATTCAAGTAATTGTCTTCGATGCCAATTTTATTATTTTTTTTCTGTCCGAAGATATATTAACCCAATGTCTGTCATGTTTGTGGATGATGTGAATGATGTCGCCTCTGCTTACCCTGCTCCAGTGCTTCTCCAGAGGGACTGAGGGCTAGTGCGCAGGCGTTGTCAGGCTCTGTAAGGCAGATGGCAACCACCACGAAAATGGCGTATGCGAGCGTGAGTAAGATCACGTTGAAAACAAAGGTTGGACATCTTGGACGCTGTTCCCAGTTCATACACTGCTCAAAAGAATAAAGGGAACACTAAAATAACACATCCTAGATCTGAATGAATGAAATATTCTTATTAAATACTTTTTTCTTTACATAGTTGAATGTGCTGACAACAAAATCACACAAAAATTATCAATGGAAATCAAATGTATCAACCCATGGAGGTCTGGATTTGGAGTCACACTCAAAATTAAAGTGGAAAACCACACTACAGGCTGATCCAACTTTGATGTAATGTCCTTAAAACAAGTCAAAATGAGGCTCAGTAGTGTGTGTGGCCTCCACGTGCCTGTATGAACTCCCTACAACGCCTGGGCATGCTCCTGATGAGGTGACGGATGGTCTCCTGAGGGATCTCCTCCCAAACCTGGACTAAAGCATCCGCCAACTCCTGGACAGTCTGTGGTGCAACGTGGCGTTGGTGGATGGAGCGAGACATGATGTCCCAGATCTGCTCAATTGGATTCAAGTCTGGGGAACGGGCGGGCCAGTCCATAGCATCAATGCCTTCCTCTTGCAGGAACTGCTGACACACTTCAGCCACATGAGGTCTAGCATTGTCTTGCATTAGGAGGAACCCAGGGTCAACCGCACCAGCATATGGTCTCACAAGGGGTCTGAGGATCTCATCTCGGTACCTAATGGCAGTCAGGCTGCCTCTGGCGAGCACATGGAGGGCTGTGCGGCCCCCCAAAGAAATGCCACCCCACACCATGACTGACCCACCGCCAAACCGGTCATGCTGGAGGATGTTGCAGGCAGCAGAACGTTCTCCACGGCGTCTCCAGACTCTGTCACGTCTGTCACGTGCTCAGTGTGAACCTGCTTTCATCTGTGAAGAGCACAGGGCGCCAGTGGCGAATTTGCCAATCTTGGTGTTCTCTGGCAAATGCCAAACGTCCTGCACGGTGTTCGGTTGTAAGCACAACCCCCACCTGTGGACATCGGGCCCTCATACCACCCTCATGGAGTCTGTTTCTGACCGTTTGTGCAGACACATGCACGTTTGTGGCCTGCTGGAGGTAATTTTGCAGGGCTCTGGCAGTGCTCCTCCTTGCACAAAGGCAGAGGTAGTGGTCCTGCTGCTGGGTTGTTGCCCTCCTACGGCCTCCTCCACGTCTCCTGATGTACTGGCCTGTCTCCTGGTAGCGCCTCCATGCTCTGGACACTACGCTGACAGACACAGCAAACCTTCTTGCCACAGCTCGCATTGATGTCCCATCCTGGATGAGCTGCACTACCTGAGCCACTTGTGTGGGTTGTAGACTCCGTCCCATGCTACCACTAGAGTGAATGCACCGCCAGCATTCAAAAGTGACCAAAACATCAGCCAGGAAGCATAGGAACTGAGAAGTGGTCTGT
This sequence comes from Oncorhynchus mykiss, assembly GCF_013265735.2. Classification (NCBI taxonomy): domain Eukaryota; kingdom Metazoa; phylum Chordata; class Actinopteri; order Salmoniformes; family Salmonidae; genus Oncorhynchus; species Oncorhynchus mykiss. The sequence goes on from NC_048588.1 coordinate 35,885,357, forward strand.
GGTCCCCACCTGCAGAACCACTCCTTTATTGGGGGTGTCTTGCTAATTGCCTATAATTTCCACCTGTTGTCTATTCCATTTGCACAACAGCATGTGAAATGTATTGTCAATCAGTGTTGCTTCCTAAATGGACAGTTTGATTTCACAGAAGTGTGATTGACTTGGAGTTACATTATGTTGTTTAAGTGTTCCCTTTATTTTTTTGAGCAGTGTATACACAGTGGGGCAAAAATGTATTTAGTCAGCCACCAATTGTGCAAGTTCTCCCACTTAAAAAGATGAGAGAGGCCTGTAATGTTCATCATAGGTACACTTCAACTATGACAGACAAAATGAGAAAAAAAATCCAGAAAATCACATTGTTGGATTTTTTATTAATTTATTTGCAAATTATGGTGGAAAATAAGTATTTGGTCACCTACAAACAAGCAAGATTTCTGGCTCTCACAGACCTGTAACTTCTTCTTTAAGAGGCTCCTCTGTCCTCCACTCGTTACCTGTATTAATGGCACCTGTTTGAACTTGTTATCAGTATAAAAGACACCTGTCCACAACCTCAAACAGTCACACTCCAAACTCCACTATGGCCAAGACCAAAGAGCTGTCAAAGGACACCAGAAACAAAATTGTAGACCTGCACCAGGCTGGGAAGACTGAATCTGCAATAGGTAAGTAGCTTGGTTTGAAGAAATCAACTTTTGGATCAATTATTAGGAAATGGAAGACATACAAGACAACTGATAATCTCCCTCGATCTGGGGTTCCACGCAAGATCTCACCCCGTGGGGTCAAAATGATCACAACAACGGCGAGCAAAAATCCCAGAACGACACAGGGGAACCTAGTGAATGACCTGCAGAGAGCTGGGACCAAAGTAACAAAGCCTACCATCAGTAACACACTACACCGCCAGGGACTCAAAACCTGCAGTGCCAGACGTGTCCCCCTGCTTAAGCCAGTACATGTCCAGGCCCGTCTGAAGTTTGCTAGAGAGCATTTGGATGATCCAGAAGAAGATTGGGAGAATGTCATATGGTCAGATGAAACCAAAATATAACTTTTTGGTAAAAACTCAACTCGTCGCGTTTGGAGGACAAAGAATGCTGAGTTGCATCCAAAGAACACAATACCTACTGTGAAGCATGGGGGTGGAAACATCATGCTTTGGGGCTGTTTTTCTGCAAAGGGACCAGGACGACTGATCCGTGTAAAGGTCCCTACATAGCGTCAACAATCCAGGGTTTATATATACACAATTTTTGAGCAGCACATCCTCAGTATGTCTTTGCTCTTGTGCTGCAGCACTCAGGGGTCCAGTGGTCTGCAGGCAACATCTTTCATTTATATACACAACCTCGGGTTAACACCTAACACTGGTGTGGAGACGAAGCTCGGCTTGGGAGAGTGTTGTCACTAAACTCGGACTAGGAGTAGTTCTACCAAGTGGAGTTGCTCTATAGTCACATATAAGTTGTTAGCCACCTAGCAATTTTATATAGTTGGCATCAGCTATTCAGCTAGATACCAACTGACCACAGACTTCAGTTTAACGTCTAGTTTTGATTTACATTTGGTGAGTTGTCAACTAACGTGAATTCAATATAAAAAAAAATAATACAACAATTAATCAACATATTCGATTTAGGTAAAAAAGTTTGGAGAAAAAATTACTAAATTCTTGTATTTTACCTGCTGGAAAGTTTGCCAGACTTTATAAAATGAAAGAAGTTATTAAATGTACTGAATAAGACACATTGTTAAATTTTTACCCAGATTTTAGCAGAGACGCTGAGAAGCATATTTAATATCTCTAAATAAAGAAGCACCAGGATACAGAGGTAAGCTTACTGTAGATATTTAGACAAATACTTGGTTAACATGTCATCTGGCAATGTATGACAATACCATGATATTTGTATATGAATTATGATGCCATGATATGTGCCTGTATTGCAGATGTGTGTTCTGATCCCATGTACTGTTGTAAATGTGAATGTAATACAGTGGAGGCTGGTGGAAGGAGCTATAGGAGGATGGGCTCTGTGTAATGGCTGACATGGAATAAATGGAACGGAGTCAATCATTTGGTTTCCATATGTTTTGATACCGTTCCTATTTACTCATCATTAGATAAAATGAGATTTCAGTCTTGGGTGTTTGTTTCCTGATCAATCCCCGTGGGGAGGGGGGCCGGTGGGGTTGTCCACTAAGCTAACATTTGGCATTTTTTAAGATGGTCATACCGTGGATAATTTCGCTATTTGATTTTTCAATTTTAGGACCCCTTTAGGTCTGTAGCAGTGTCTGTGCTATTGGATAGAGAGCAATCACCACAGCACTTCAGCTCATGTTAGTGGACATCATCCAATCAAAACCCAACCTTCATTATAACCCATTGTGATGCATGGGTGTTCCAAACTCTATTCGAAACCAGACTGGCTTTATGATTCAAATATTCCTGTTTACACTCTGTAGTCAATTTTGCCACTAGAATGTTTCTGACTCATCGATTCCACACAGGCCCATTTTCAAGGGTACTTGTTGCTTTTTAAAAGGCCCGTCGCTCTTTAACTTCGCTGAAGTATGTAGACACATCATCCAGAGATGTTTTGAAACATAACATGGTGTGTTGTAACACCACTTAATAAAATGTTGTGTAACACCTTGCCAGGGGACTGGGCGCACTAACAGAAAAGGTTGAAAAAACTATTTTCGTGTTTCGAGTTCAAAATCAAATCAAATCAAATGTATTTATATAGCCCTTCGTACATCAGCTGATATCTCAAAGTGCTGTACAGAAACCCAGCCTAAAACCCCCAAACAGCAAGCAATGCAGGTGTAGAAGCACGGTGTAGAGTTCTGTTTAGTGTAGAATTAGAAACCTCTTTTCGGTGTCATTTCCTCTCCAAAGCTTCAATAATGAACACCATTGTGGTGTTTTAAAACCTGTCTGGTGCAGAATTACATCACTTCCTCTGAAGTATTTTAATGTTTAAACATTGACTTCTGTATCCGATTATTTGTCAGTTTAACCCATTTTTGACAGGTATTGCTGAGCAAGTGCTCGATCCACTAGCAGTAACTACAGACTTGACAGCAAGCGTCGTGAGGTACTGTATTTGCAGCTACTGTTGAAAGCTGGAAATGTGGTTATGGGTTTGTTTCATCGTTGAACATCATTTTCCCTGATGTTTTTAATATCCGTTCTTCAAGATCCATTACACCGCATGATAAAACAAGCTGCCTAATACTCATGTATTAAGGTACAAATTACAGATTACAAATGACAAATACAGATTTGTATTAAGGTACAAATCTGTTGTTCTGCCCCTGAACAGGCAGTTAACCCACTGTTCCTAGGCCGTCATTGAAAATAAGAATTTGTTCTTAACTGACTTGCCTAGTTAAATAAAGGTTAAAAAAAAAAAAAAATGTAAGAATAGATTTTTATTTCCTCAAACATGCATAAAACATGGTATAAAATCATAAAGTCCAAACATGTTGAATTACCCACAATCCTCTAAAAACAGCCACGTGGCAAAATAGGAAGTGCATGGAGATTTAAAGTCAGACTTCCAATGAGTTCAATCATTCATTATCTCATAAAAATATATTTACATTTTGAGAAACATATCAAGATGGATTTATCCTTACAGCTTTGGTCATCTTTGGTTAACAACCATTTGATTGTAGTTTAGCTAAAGTCCAGCCCAAAAAGACGTCTCCATATTTAAGTCCAATTTAAAAAATATATACTTCTCATTATATCACACTAGTCCATTGAATTATTAAAGTAATTGTCTTCAATGTCAATTTATTTTTTTTTTTTCTCTGTCCGAAGATATATTAACCCAATGTCTGTCATGTTTGTGGATGATGTGAATTTTTTTTATTTTTTTATTTTTATTTTACCTTTATTTAACCAGGCAAGTCAGTTAAGAACAAATTCTTATTTTCAATGACGGCCTGGGAACAGTGGGTTAACTGCCTGTTCAGGGGCAGAACGACAGATTTGTACCTTGTCAGCTCGGGGGTTTGAACTCACAACCTTCCGGTTACTAGTCCAACGCTCTAACCACTAGGCTACCCTGCCGCCCCAATGATGTCGCCTCTGCTTACCCTGCTCCAGTGCTTCTCCAGAGGGACTGAGGGCTAGTGCGCAGGCGTTGTCGGGCTCTGTAAAGCAGATGGCAACCGCCACGAAAATGGCGTATGCGAGCGTGAGTAAGATTACGTTGAAAACAAAGGTTGGACATCTTGGACGCTGTCCCCAGTTCATACATATATATATATATATAATATATATATATATATATATATATTTACCTCAGTGGTTATGGGTGGAGATCCCGCCTACAACTTAGTTTGATGATTGATGGCTTTCTAACCAATCAAGGGACAGCCCTGTGGTTATGTTCTTTGTGAGTGTCAGTCTAACTGGAGCGAGTCAGTCTCCCTCTGTTTTTTGCATTAACTACATTTACATGTTGTGAATAAACAACCTGAAAGAGAGAAAGTTGTCGTGGTCTTCTTTCAACACCATCCACCAACGAGGAGTTGACTGAACAACAGTCATTCAGCCACTGTCATTGTGCTGATGTTGCTTCCAGAGGCAGTTTGGAACTCAATAGTGAGCCACTTTACGACTGAGCCGGTGTTACTCCTAGACATATCTCTCTCTCTCTCTCTCCCTCTCTCTCTCTCTCTCTCCCTCTCTCTCTCTCTCTCTTTCTCTCTCTCTCTTTCTCTCTTTCTCTCTTTCTCTTATGTATATATATATATAGAGAGAGAGAATTCACAGACAACAAACTGACCCCTATAATGTACTTGTTATTTTGGGGGGGGGGTATTGATATATGATTGTATAATTTTAGATTTTTGTTTATTCTTGAATGTTTTTGTAAATCAAGCTTATATGTTGGTTTCTGTTTCACAGTTGAACTAAAGTCATGAGGCATTTATAAGTTATATTCTTCAAGAATCAACGGGTACATATTAATTTATAAGTCCAAAAATGTATGTTCTGCAGAGACATCTTATGTCCCGTGAAAAAATAGCATTTAAGGGACCGAAACATCACCCATCATGTTTTAGAAAACACTTTCTACATGGTGTCACAGATATCTTCTGATGTTTGATGGCCTACTTGTCCTTATACATGACATTCAACTTAAACTTTGACCTTGACCCAGCCGTATGTGTCACACCCTGACCTTAGTTATCTTTGTTTTCTTTCCTTTTTTTTTGGTTAGGTCAGGGAGTGACGAGGGTGGGGTATGTGTGTTTTTTAGGCTTGTCTAGGGTTTTTTGTTTATCTATGGGGTTTTGGGATTGTCTAGGTAAATGTAGGTCTATGGTGGCCTGAATTGGTTCCCAATCAGAGGCAGCTGTTTATCGTTGGCTCTGATTGGGAATCACATTTAGGTTGCCATTTTTTCCATTTTGGTTTTGTGGCTTATTGTCTATGTGTAGTTGCCTGTCAGCACTCGGTCTATATAGCTTCACTGTTGTTTTGTTAGTTTGTTTAGTGTTCTTCGTGTAAATAAAGAAGAATGTATTCTAATCACGCTGCGCCTTGGTCTCCTCGTTACGACGAACGTGACAGTAGGCGCCCTCTGTCCACTAGTACATCCCAGTATTGTAACATAACTGTGGGGCCTGATAAATCCATGCAGTCAAGTAGTATGCTAATTACTAATCCACTTTAGAACACACTGAGACATTTACATGATAACTGAATTTGCAACCGTAATTACTATGTCATAAACTGTTCGCAAATCAGTTATTCTTAGCGTTTTTAACAGTTTTACAACATTTTGGTGCCCATGTGTGTGGTGTGTGCGCGTGTGTGTGTGTGTGTGTGTGTGTGAGAGCGAGTGAGCGAGAGAGAAATAGTTTGGCTGTATGTGTGTGGATGTACTGTATGTGTGAAGACAATGTTAAAATGTGTCAGTCTCCAAACTGTTTTATATATATATTTGGATAATAATATTCATTGTCTGAGTCCATACGACTTCCATTATACAGTATCATTATCTGACTTGTCTATCGTCTGGAAACCAGGTAGGGGAGACCGGGGTTGGTTCTCTGGTGTGTGTTTCTCAGTACCAGTATATCTTACAACACCTCCCCCTCCTTTATTTATCTTTATGTATCTTCTCTGCGTCTCTCCTCCTCATCGACTTGTCAGCAGGGGACCTGTCAATGTGTGAGGCTTCCAGGCTAGTAACTTTATTTAGGCTGCGACACGAGGCTCAACACCCTGTGTTTATTTTGGGTGTGTGAACGTAACACGGATGGATGACTCAGGGAGAAGAAAGGAGGTACCGGGATAGAAATGTCTGAATGTTTGGCAAGATGAGAAAAATATTCTCTAGACTTTCTGACTCCCACAGAGAGAGAGAGTCTCCTGCTGTTCGAACGACTCCCAGAGAGAGAGAGAGAGTTTCCTGCTGTGTGAACGACTCCCACGGACAGAGAGAGAGAGTTTTCTGCTGTGTGAACGACTCCCACAGAGAGAGAGAGTCTCCTGCTGAGTGTGAAAGACTCCCACAAAGAGAGAGTCTCCTGCTGAGTGTGAAAGACTCCCACAAAGAGAGAGTCTCCTGCTGAGTGTGAAAGACTCCTACAGACAGAGAGTTTGGAAACGCTACAGCTACAGTGGGAGGTACAGCTATAGTGGGAGGTACAGCTATAGTGGGAGGTACAGCTACAGTGGGAGGTACAGCTACAGTGGGAGGTACAAGTATAGTGGGAGGTACAGCTATAGTGGGAGGTACAGCTATAGTGGGGAGGTACAGCTAGAGTGGGAGGTACAGCTATAGTGGTAGGTACAGCTACAGTGGGAGGTACAGCTACTGTGGGAGGTACAGCTACAGTGGGAGGTACAGCTATAGTAGGAGGTACAGCTACAGTAGGAGGTACAGCTATAGTGGGAGGTACAGCTATAGTGGGAGGTACAGCTATAGTGGGAGGTACAGCTATAGTGGGAGGTACAGCTATAGTGGGAGGTACAGCTATAGTGGGAGGTACAGCTATAGTGGGAGGTACAGGTACATCTATAGTGGGAGGTACAGCTATAGTGGGAGGTACAGCTATAGTAGGAGGTACAGCTATAGTAGGAGGTACAGCTATAGTGAGTTTCATAATGCCATATTTAGCTATTATATCTGCAGTCCCCTGGGAGATGTAGTCATATTAAAATAACACTTGCAGTACAGCAGTATTAGTGAAGAGACAGTGCAGCTCACCAAATTTCAAATAGAATGGATTTATATAGCCCTTCTTACATCAGCTGATATATCAAAGTGCTGTACAGAAGCCCAGCCTAAAACCCCAAACAGCAAATGTGTAGAACCACGGTGGCTAGGAAAAACTCCTTAGAAAGGCCAGAGGGGTGGCCAGTCGTCTTCTGGCTGTGCCGGGTGGAGATTCTAACAGAACATGGCCAAGATGTTCAAATGTTCATAAATGACCAGCATGGTCAAATAATAATAATCACAGTAGTTGTCGAGGGTGCAGCAAGTCAGCACCTCAGGAGTAAATGTCAGTTGGCTTTTCATAGCTGATCATTGAGAGTATCTCTACCGCTTCTGCTGTCTCTAGAGAGTTGAAAACAGCAGGTCTGGGACAGGTAGCACGTCTGGTGAACAGGTCAGAGTTCCGTAGCCGCAGGCAGAACATTTGAAACTGGAGCAGCAGCACGGCCAGGTGGACTGGGGACAGCAAGGAGTCATCATCCCAGGTAGTCCTGAGGCATGGTCCTAGGGCTCAGGTCCTCCAAGAGAGAGAAAGAAAGAAAGAGAGAATTAGAGAGATCATACTTAAATTCACACAGGACACCGGATAAGACAGGAGAAATACTCCAGATATAACAAACTGACTCTAGCCCCCCAGCACATAAACTACTGCAGCATAAATACTGGAGGCTGAGACAGGAGAGGTCAGGAAACACTGTGGCCCCATCCGATGATACCCCCGGACAGGGCCAAACAGGCAGGATATAACCCCACCCACTTGGCCAAAGCACAGCCCCCACACCACTAGAGGGATATCTTCAACCACCGACTTACCATCCTGAGACAAGGCCAAGTATAGCCCACAAAGATCTCCGCCACGGCACAACCCAAGGGGGCGTCAACCCAGACAGGAAGACGACGTCAGCGACTCAACCCACTCAAGTGGCGCACCCCTACAAGGGACGGCATGGAAGAGCACCAGTAAGCCAGTGACTCAGCCCCTGTAATAGAGTTAGAGGCAGAAAATCCCAGTGGAGAGAGGGGAACCAGCCAGGCAGAGACAGCAAGGGTGGTTCGTTGCTCCAGTGCCTTTCCGTTCACCTTCACACTCCTGGGCCAGACTACACTCAATCATATGACCCACTGAAGAGATGAGTCTTCAGTAAAGACTTAAAGGTTGAGACGGAGTCTGCGTCTCTCACATGGGTAGGCAGACCATTCCATAAAAAATGAGGCTCTATAGGAGAAAGCCCTGCCTCCAGCTGTTTGCTTAGAAATTCTATGGACAATTAGGACGCCTGCGTCTTGTGACCGTAGCGTATGTGTAGGTATGTACGGCAAGCCCATGTAATGCTTTGTAGGTAAGCAGTAAAACCGTGAAATCAGCCCTTGCCTTAACAGGAAGCCAGTGTAGGGTAGCTAGCACTGGAGTAATATGATCACATTTTTTGGTTATGGTCAGGATTTTAGCAGCCGTATTTAGCACTAAGAGACTTAGTGCAGCTCACCACCATACAGTATTAGTGAGGAGACTTAGTGCAGCTCACCACCATACAGTATTAGAGAAGAGACAGTGCAGCTCACCACCATACAGTATTAGTGAGGAGACTTAGTGCAGCTCACCACCATACAGTATTAGCGAGGAGACTTAGTGCAGCTCACCACCATACAGTATTAGAGAAGAGACTTAGTGCAGCTCACCACCATTTAGTGCAGCTCACCACCATACAGTATTAGTGAGGAGACTTAGTGCAGCTCACCACCATACAGTATTAGAGAAGAGACTTAGTGCAGCTCACCACCATACAGTATTAGTGAGGAGACTTAGTGCAGCTCACCACCATACAGTATTAGTGAGGAGACTTAGTGCAGCTCACCACCATACAGTATTAGTGAGGAGACTTAGTGCAGCTCACCACCATACAGTATTAGTGGAGAGACTTAGTGCAGCTCACCACCCTACAGTATTAGTGAGGAGACTTAGTGCAGCTCACCACCATACAGTATTAGAGAAGAGACTTAGTGCAGCTCACCACCATACAGTATTAGTGAGGAGACTTAGTGCAGCTCACCACCATACAGTATTAGTGAGGAGACTTATTGCAGCTCACCACCATACAGTATTAGAGAAGAGACTTAGTGCAGCTCACCACCATACAGTATTAGAGAAGAGACTTAGTGCAGCTCACCACCATACAGTATTAGTGAAGAGACTTAGTGCAGCTCACCACCATACAGTATTAGAGAAGAGACTTAGTGCAGCTCACCACCATACAGTATTAGTGAGGAGACTTAGTGCTGCTCACCACCATACAGTATTAGAGAAGAGACTTAGTGCAGCTCACCACCATACAGTATTAGTGAGGAGACTTAGTGCAGCTCACCACCATACAGTATTAGTGAGGAGACTTAGTGCAGCTCACCACCATACAGTATTAGTGAGGAGACTTAGTGCAGCTCACCACCATACAGTATTAGAGAAGAGACTTAGTGCAGCTCACCACCATACAGTATTAGAGAAGAGACTTAGTGCAGCTCACCACCATACAGTATTAGTGAGGAGACTTAGTGCAGCTCACCACCATACAGTATTAGAGAAGAGACTTAGTGCAGCTCACCACCATACAGTATTAGTGAAGAGACTTAGTGCAGCTCACCACCATACAGTATTAGAGAAGAGACTTAGTGCAGCTCACCACCATTTAGTGCAGCTCACCACCATACAGTATTAGTGAGGAGACTTAGTGCAGCTCACCACCATACAGTATTAGTGAAGAGACTTAGTGCAGCTCACCACCATACAGTATTAGTGAGGAGACTTAGTGCAGCTCACCACCATACAGTATTAGAGAAGAGACTTAGTGCAGCTCACCACCATACAGTATTAGTGAGGAGACTTAGTGCAGCTCACCACCATACAGTATTAGTGAGGAGACTTAGTGCAGCTCACCACCATACAGTATTAGAGAAGAGACTTAGTGCAGCTCACCACCATACAGTATTAGTGAAGAGACTTAGTGCAGCTCACCACCATACAGTATTAGTGAAGAGACTTAGTGCAGCTCACCACCATACAGTATTAGTGAGGAGACTTAGTGCAGCTCACCACCATACAGTATTAGAGAAGAGACTTAGTGCAGCTCACCACCATACAGTATTAGAGAAGAGACTTAGTGCAGCTCACCACCATACAGTATTAGTGAGGAGACTTAGTGCAGCTCACCACCATACAGTATTAGTGAGGAGACTTAGTGCAGCTCACCACCATACAGTATTAGTGAGGAGACTTAGTGCAGCTCACCACCATACAGTATTAGAGAAGAGACTTAGTGCAGCTCACCACCATACAGTATTAGAGAAGAGACTTAGTGCAGCTCACCACCATACAGTATTAGAGAAGAGACTTAGTGCAGCTCACCACCATACAGTATTAGAGAAGAGACTTAGTGCAGCTCACCACCATACAGTATTAGTGAGGAGACTTAGTGCAGCTCACCACCATACAGTATTAGTGAGGAGACTTAGTGCAGCTCACCACCATACAGTATTAGTGAGGAGACTTAGTGCAGCTCACCACCATACAGTATTAGAGAAGAGACTTAGTGCAGTTCACCACCATACATTATTAGAGAAGAGACTTAGTGCAGCTCACCACCATACAGTATTAGAGAAGAGACTTAGTGCAGCTCACCACCATACAGTATTAGTGAAGAGACTTAGTGCAGCTCACCACCATACAGTATTAGTGAAGAGACTTAGTGCAGCTCACCACCATACAGTATTAGTGAGGAGATTTAGTGCAGCTCACCACCATACAGTATTAGAGAAGAGACTTAGTGCAGCTCACCACCATACAGTATTAGAGAAGAGACTTAGTGCAGCTCACCACCATACAGTATTAGAGAAGAGACTTAGTGCAGCTCACCACCATACAGTATTAGAGAGGAGACTTAGTGCAGCTCACCACCATACAGTATTAGTGAGGAGACTTAGTGCAGCTCACCACCATACAGTATTAGTGAGGAGACTTAGTGCAGCTCACCACCATACAGTATTAGAGAAGAGACTTAGTGCAGCTCACCACCATACAGTATTAGTGAAGAGACTTAGTGCAGCTCACCACCATACAGTATTAGTGAAGAGACTTAGTGCAGCTCACCACCATACAGTATTAGTGAGGAGACTTAGTGCAGCTCACCACCATACAGTATTAGAGAAGAGACTTAGTGCAGCTCAACACCATACAGTATTAGAGAAGAGACTTAGTGCAGCTCACCACCATACAGTATTAGTGAGGAGAGTTAGTGCAGCTCAACACCCTACAGTATTAGTGAGGAGACTTAGTGCAGCTCACCACCATACAGTATTAGAGAAGAGACTTAGTGCAGCTCACCACCATACAGTATTAGTGAAGAGACTTAGTGCAGCTCACCACCATACAGTATTAGAGAAGAGACTTAGTGCAGCTCACCACCATACAGTATTAGTGAGGAGACTTAGTGCAGCTCACCACCCTACAGTATTAGTGAGGTGACTTAGTGCAGCTCACCACCATACAGTATTAGTGAGGAGACTTAGTGCAGCTCACCACCATACAGTATTAGTGAGGAGACTTAGTGCAGCTCACCACCATACAGTATTAGAGAAGAGACTTAGTGCAGCTCACCACCATACAGTATTAGAGAAGAGACTTAGTGCAGCTCACCACCATACAGTATTAGTGAGGAGACTTAGTGCAGCTCACCACCCTACAGTATTAGTGAAGAGACTTAGTGCAGCTCACCACCATACAGTATTAGTGAGGAGACTTAGTGCAGCTCACCACCATACAGTATTAGTGAGGAGACTTAGTGCAGCTCACCACCATACAGTATTAGAGAAGAGACTTAGTGCAGCTCACCACCATACAGTATTAGTGAAGAGACTTAGTGCAGCTCACCACCATACAGTATTAGTGAGGAGAGTTAGTGCAGCTCACCACCCTACAGTATTAGTGAGGAGACTTAGTGCAGCTCACCACCATACAGTATTAGAGAAGAGACTTAGTGCAGCTCACCACCATACAGTATTAGAGAAGAGACTTAGTGCAGCTCACCACCATACAGTATTAGTGAGGAGACTTAGTGCAGCTCACCACCATACAGTATTAGTGAGGAGAGTTAGTGCAGCTCAACACCCTACAGTATTAGTGAGGAGACTTAGTGCAGCTCACCACCATACAGTATTAGAGAAGAGACTTAGTGCAGCTCACCACCATACAGTATTAGTGAAGAGACTTAGTGCAGCTCACCACCATACAGTATTAGAGAAGAGACTTAGTGCAGCTCACCACCATACAGTATTAGTGAGGAGAGTTAGTGCAGCTCACCACCCTACAGTATTAGTGAGGTGACTTAGTGCAGCTCACCACCATACAGTATTAGTGAGGAGACTTAGTGCAGCTCACCACCATACAGTATTAGTGAGGAGACTTAGTGCAGCTCACCACCATACAGTATTAGAGAAGAGACTTAGTGCAGCTCACCACCATACAGTATTAGAGAAGAGACTTAGTGCAGCTCACCACCATACAGTATTAGTGAGGAGACTTAGTGCAGCTCACCACCCTACAGTATTAGTGAAGAGACTTAGTGCAGCTCACCACCATACAGTATTAGTGAGGAGACTTAGTGCAGCTCACCACCATACAGTATTAGTGAGGAGAGTTAGTGCAGCTCACCACCATACAGTATTAGAGAAGAGACTTAGTGCAGCTCACCACCATACAGTATTAGTGAGGAGAGTTAGTGCAGCTCACCACCCTACAGTATTAGTGAGGTGACTTAGTGCAGCTCACCACCATACAGTATTAGTGAGGAGACTTAGTGCAGCTCACCACCATACAGTATTAGTGAGGAGACTTAGTGCAGCTCACCACCATACAGTATTAGAGAAGAGACTTAGTGCAGCTCACCACCATACAGTATTAGAGAAGAGACTTAGTGCAGCTCACCACCATACAGTATTAGTGAGGAGACTTAGTGCAGCTCACCACCCTACAGTATTAGTGAAGAGACTTAGTGCAGCTCACCACCATACAGTATTAGTGAGGAGACTTAGTGCAGCTCACCACCATACAGTATTAGTGAGGAGACTTAGTGCAGCTCACCACCATACAGTATTAGAGAAGAGACTTAGTGCAGCTCACCACCATACAGTATTAGTGAAGAGACTTAGTGCAGCTCACCACCATACAGTATTAGTGAGGAGAGTTAGTGCAGCTCACCACCCTACAGTATTAGTGAGGAGACTTAGTGCAGCTCACCACCATACAGTATTAGAGAAGAGACTTAGTGCAGCTCACCACCATACAGTATTAGAGAAGAGACTTAGTGCAGCTCACCACCATACAGTATTAGTGAGGAGACTTAGTGCAGCTCACCACCATACAGTATTAGTGAGGAGAGTTAGTGCAGCTCAACACCCTACAGTATTAGTGAGGAGACTTAGTGCAGCTCACCACCATACAGTATTAGAGAAGAGACTTAGTGCAGCTCACCACCATACAGTATTAGTGAAGAGACTTAGTGCAGCTCACCACCATACAGTATTAGAGAAGAGACTTAGTGCAGCTCACCACCATACAGTATTAGTGAGGAGAGTTAGTGCAGCTCACCACCCTACAGTATTAGTGAGGTGACTTAGTGCAGCTCACCACCATACAGTATTAGTGAGGAGACTTAGTGCAGCTCACCACCATACAGTATTAGTGAGGAGACTTAGTGCAGCTCACCACCATACAGTATTAGTGAGGAGACTTAGTGCAGCTCACCACCATACAGTATTAGAGAAGAGACTTAGTGCAGTTCACCACCATACATTATTAGAGAAGAGACTTAGTGCAGCTCACCACCATACAGTATTAGAGAAGAGACTTAGTGCAGCTCACCACCATACAGTATTAGTGAAGAGACTTAGTGCAGCTCACCACCATACAGTATTAGTGAAGAGACTTAGTGCAGCTCACCACCATACAGTATTAGTGAGGAGATTTAGTGCAGCTCACCACCATACAGTATTAGAGAAGAGACTTAGTGCAGCTCACCACCATACAGTATTAGAGAAGAGACTTAGTGCAGCTCACCACCATACAGTATTAGAGAAGAGACTTAGTGCAGCTCACCACCATACAGTATTAGAGAGGAGACTTAGTGCAGCTCACCACCATACAGTATTAGTGAGGAGACTTAGTGCAGCTCACCACCATACAGTATTAGTGAGGAGACTTAGTGCAGCTCACCACCATACAGTATTAGAAAAGAGACTTAGTGCAGCTCACCACCATACAGTATTAGTGAAGAGACTTAGTGCAGCTCACCACCATACAGTATTAGTGAAGAGACTTAGTGCAGCTCACCACCATACAGTATTAGTGAGGAGACTTAGTGCAGCTCACCACCATACAGTATTAGAGAAGAGACTTAGTGCAGCTCAACACCATACAGTATTAGAGAAGAGACTTAGTGCAGCTCACCACCATACAGTATTAGTGAGGAGAGTTAGTGCAGCTCAACACCCTACAGTATTAGTGAGGAGACTTAGTGCAGCTCACCACCATACAGTATTAGAGAAGAGACTTAGTGCAGCTCACCACCATACAGTATTAGTGAAGAGACTTAGTGCAGCTCACCACCATACAGTATTAGAGAAGAGACTTAGTGCAGCTCACCACCATACAGTATTAGTGAGGAGAGTTAGTGCAGCTCACCACCCTACAGTATTAGTGAGGTGACTTAGTGCAGCTCACCACCATACAGTATTAGTGAGGAGACTTAGTGCAGCTCACCACCATACAGTATTAGTGAGGAGACTTAGTGCAGCTCACCACCATACAGTATTAGAGAAGAGACTTAGTGCAGCTCACCACCATACAGTATTAGAGAAGAGACTTAGTGCAGCTCACCACCATACAGTATTAGTGAGGAGACTTAGTGCAGCTCACCACCCTACAGTATTAGTGAAGAGACTTAGTGCAGCTCACCACCATACAGTATTAGTGAGGAGACTTAGTGCAGCTCACCACCATACAGTATTAGTGAGGAGACTTAGTGCAGCTCACCACCATACAGTATTAGAGAAGAGACTTAGTGCAGCTCACCACCATACAGTATTAGTGAAGAGACTTAGTGCAGCTCACCACCATACAGTATTAGTGAGGAGAGTTAGTGCAGCTCACCACCCTACAGTATTAGTGAGGAGACTTAGTGCAGCTCACCACCATACAGTATTAGAGAAGAGACTTAGTGCAGCTCACCACCATACAGTATTAGAGAAGAGACTTAGTGCAGCTCACCACCATACAGTATTAGTGAGGAGACTTAGTGCAGCTCACCACCATACAGTATTAGTGAGGAGAGTTAGTGCAGCTCAACACCCTACAGTATTAGTGAGGAGACTTAGTGCAGCTCACCACCATACAGTATTAGAGAAGAGACTTAGTGCAGCTCACCACCATACAGTATTAGTGAAGAGACTTAGTGCAGCTCACCACCATACAGTATTAGAGAAGAGACTTAGTGCAGCTCACCACCATACAGTATTAGTGAGGAGAGTTAGTGCAGCTCACCACCCTACAGTATTAGTGAGGTGACTTAGTGCAGCTCACCACCATACAGTATTAGTGAGGAGACTTAGTGCAGCTCACCACCATACAGTATTAGTGAGGAGACTTAGTGCAGCTCACCACCATACAGTATTAGAGAAGAGACTTAGTGCAGCTCACCACCATACAGTATTAGAGAAGAGACTTAGTGCAGCTCACCACCATACAGTATTAGTGAGGAGACTTAGTGCAGCTCACCACCCTACAGTATTAGTGAAGAGACTTAGTGCAGCTCACCACCATACAGTATTAGTGAGGAGACTTAGTGCAGCTCACCACCATACAGTATTAGTGAGGAGAGTTAGTGCAGCTCACCACCATACAGTATTAGAGAAGAGACTTAGTGCAGCTCACCACCATACAGTATTAGTGAGGAGAGTTAGTGCAGCTCACCACCCTACAGTATTAGTGAGGTGACTTAGTGCAGCTCACCACCATACAGTATTAGTGAGGAGACTTAGTGCAGCTCACCACCATACAGTATTAGTGAGGAGACTTAGTGCAGCTCACCACCATACAGTATTAGAGAAGAGACTTAGTGCAGCTCACCACCATACAGTATTAGAGAAGAGACTTAGTGCAGCTCACCACCATACAGTATTAGTGAGGAGACTTAGTGCAGCTCACCACCCTACAGTATTAGTGAAGAGACTTAGTGCAGCTCACCACCATACAGTATTAGTGAGGAGACTTAGTGCAGCTCACCACCATACAGTATTAGTGAGGAGACTTAGTGCAGCTCACCACCATACAGTATTAGAGAAGAGACTTAGTGCAGCTCACCACCATACAGTATTAGTGAAGAGACTTAGTGCAGCTCACCACCATACAGTATTAGTGAGGAGAGTTAGTGCAGCTCACCACCCTACAGTATTAGTGAGGAGACTTAGTGCAGCTCACCACCATACAGTATTAGAGAAGAGACTTAGTGCAGCTCACCACCATACAGTATTAGAGAAGAGACTTAGTGCAGCTCACCACCATACAGTATTAGTGAGGAGACTTAGTGCAGCTCACCACCATACAGTATTAGAGAAGAGACTTAGTGCAGCTCACCACCATACAGTATTAGAGAAGAGACTTAGTGCAGCTCACCACCATACAGTATTAGTGAGGAGACTTAGTGCAGCTCACCACCCTACAGTATTAGTGAAGAGACTTAGTGCAGCTCACCACCATACAGTATTAGTGAGGAGACTTAGTGCAGCTCACCACCATACAGTATTAGTGAGGAGAGTTAGTGCAGCTCACCACCATACAGTATTAGAGAAGAGACTTAGTGCAGCTCACCACCATACAGTATTAGTGAGGAGAGTTAGTGCAGCTCACCACCCTACAGTATTAGTGAGGTGACTTAGTGCAGCTCACCACCATACAGTATTAGTGAGGAGACTTAGTGCAGCTCACCACCATACAGTATTAGTGAGGAGACTTAGTGCAGCTCACCACCATACAGTATTAGAGAAGAGACTTAGTGCAGCTCACCACCATACAGTATTAGAGAAGAGACTTAGTGCAGCTCACCACCATACAGTATTAGTGAGGAGACTTAGTGCAGCTCACCACCCTACAGTATTAGTGAAGAGACTTAGTGCAGCTCACCACCATACAGTATTAGTGAGGAGACTTAGTGCAGCTCACCACCATACAGTATTAGTGAGGAGACTTAGTGCAGCTCACCACCATACAGTATTAGAGAAGAGACTTAGTGCAGCTCACCACCATACAGTATTAGTGAAGAGACTTAGTGCAGCTCACCACCATACAGTATTAGTGAGGAGAGTTAGTGCAGCTCACCACCCTACAGTATTAGTGAGGAGACTTAGTGCAGCTCACCACCATACAGTATTAGAGAAGAGACTTAGTGCAGCTCACCACCATACAGTATTAGAGAAGAGACTTAGTGCAGCTCACCACCATACAGTATTAGTGAGGAGACTTAGTGCAGCTCACCACCATACAGTATTAGTGAGGAGAGTTAGTGCAGCTCAACACCCTACAGTATTAGTGAGGAGACTTAGTGCAGCTCACCACCATACAGTATTAGAGAAGAGACTTAGTGCAGCTCACCACCATACAGTATTAGTGAAGAGACTTAGTGCAGCTCACCACCATACAGTATTAGAGAAGAGACTTAGTGCAGCTCACCACCATACAGTATTAGTGAGGAGAGTTAGTGCAGCTCACCACCCTACAGTATTAGTGAGGTGACTTAGTGCAGCTCACCACCATACAGTATTAGTGAGGAGACTTAGTGCAGCTCACCACCATACAGTATTAGTGAGGAGACTTAGTGCAGCTCACCACCATACAGTATTAGAGAAGAGACTTAGTGCAGCTCACCACCATACAGTATTAGAGAAGAGACTTAGTGCAGCTCACCACCATACAGTATTAGTGAGGAGACTTAGTGCAGCTCACCACCCTACAGTATTAGTGAAGAGACTTAGTGCAGCTCACCACCATACAGTATTAGTGAGGAGACTTAGTGCAGCTCACCACCATACAGTATTAGTGAGGAGACTTAGTGCAGCTCACCACCATACAGTATTAGAGAAGAGACTTAGTGCAGCTCACCACCATACAGTATTAGTGAAGAGACTTAGTGCAGCTCACCACCATACAGTATTAGTGAGGAGAGTTAGTGCAGCTCACCACCCTACAGTATTAGTGAGGAGACTTAGTGCAGCTCACCACCATACAGTATTAGAGAAGAGACTTAGTGCAGCTCACCACCATACAGTATTAGAGAAGAGACTTAGTGCAGCTCACCACCATACAGTATTAGTGAGGAGACTTAGTGCAGCTCACCACCATACAGTATTAGTGAGGAGACATAGTGCAGCTCACCACCATACAGTATTAGTGAGGAGACTTAGTGCAGCTCACCACCATACAGTATTAGAGCAGAGACTTAGTGCAGTTCACCACCATACATTATTAGAGAAGAGACTTAGTGCAGCTCACCACCATACAGTATTAGAGAAGAGACTTAGTGCAGCTCACCACCATACAGTATTAGTGAAGAGACTTAGTGCAGCTCACCACCATACAGTATTAGTGAAGAGACTTAGTGCAGCTCACCACCATACAGTATTAGTGAGGAGATTTAGTGCAGCTCACCACCATACAGTATTAGAGAAGAGACTTAGTGCAGCTCACCACCATACAGTATTAGAGAAGAGACTTAGTGCAGCTCACCACCATACAGTATTAGAGAAGAGACTTAGTGCAGCTCACCACCATACAGTATTAGTGAGGAGACTTAGTGCAGCTCACCACCATACAGTATTAGTGAGGAGACTTAGTGCAGCTCACCACCATACAGTATTAGTGAGGAGACTTAGTGCAGCTCACCACCATACAGTATTAGAGAAGAGACTTAGTGCAGCTCACCACCATACAGTATTAGTGAAGAGACTTAGTGCAGCTCACCACCATACAGTATTAGTGAAGAGACTTAGTGCAGCTCACCACCATACAGTATTAGTGAGGAGACTTAGTGCAGCTCACCACCATACAGTATTAGAGAAGAGACTTAGTGCAGCTCAACACCATACAGTATTAGAGTAGAGACTTAGTGCAGCTCACCACCATACAGTATTAGTGAGGAGAGTTAGTGCAGCTCAACACCCTACAGTATTAGTGAGGAGACTTAGTGCAGCTCACCACCATACAGTATTAGAGAAGAGACTTAGTGCAGCTCACCACCATACAGTATTAGTGAAGAGACTTAGTGCAGCTCACCACCATACAGTATTAGAGAAGATACTTAGTGCAGCTCACCACCATACAGTATTAGTGAGGAGAGTTAGTGCAGCTCACCACCCTACAGTATTAGTGAGGTGACTTAGTGCAGCTCACCACCATACAGTATTAGTGAGGAGACTTAGTGCAGCTCACCACCATACAGTATTAGTGAGGAGACTTAGTGCAGCTCACCACCATACAGTATTAGAGAAGAGACTTAGTGCAGCTCACCACCATACAGTATTAGAGAAGAGACTTAGTGCAGCTCACCACCATACAGTATTAGTGAGGAGACTTAGTGCAGCTCACCACCCTACAGTATTAGTGAAGAGACTTAGTGCAGCTCACCACCATACAGTATTAGTGAGGAGACTTAGTGCAGCTCACCACCATACAGTATTAGTGAGGAGACTTAGTGCAGCTCACCACCATACAGTATTAGAGAAGAGACTTAGTGCAGCTCACCACCATACAGTATTAGTGAAGAGACTTAGTGCAGCTCACCACCATACAGTATTAGTGAGGAGAGTTAGTGCAGCTCACCACCCTACAGTATTAGTGAGGAGACTTAGTGCAGCTCACCACCATACAGTATTAGAGAAGAGACTTAGTGCAGCTCACCACCATACAGTATTAGAGAAGAGACTTAGTGCAGCTCACCACCATACAGTATTAGTGGAGAGACTAAGTGCAGCTCACCACCATACAGTATTAGTGAGGAGACTTAGTGAAGCTCACCACCATACAGTATTAGAGAAGAGACTTAGTGCAGCTCACCACCATACAGTATTAGTGAGGAGACTTAGTGCAGCTCACCACCCTACAGTATTAGTGAAGAGACTTAGTGCAGCTCACCACCATACAGTATTAGTGAGGAGACTTAGTGCAGCTCACCACCATACAGTATTAGTGAGGAGACTTAGTGCAGCTCACCACCATACAGTATTAGAGAAGAGACTTAGTGCAGCTTACCACCATACAGTATTAGTGAAGAGACTTAGTGCAGCTCACCACCATACAGTATTAGTGAGGAGAGTTAGTGCAGCTCACCACCCTACAGTATTAGTGAGGAGACTTAGTGCAGCTCACCACCATACAGTATTAGAGAAGAGACTTAGTGCAGCTCACCACCATACAGTATTAGAGAAGAGACTTAGTGCAGCTCACCACCATACAGTATTAGTGAGGAGACTTAGTGCAGCTCACCACCATACAGTATTAGTGAGGAGAGTTAGTGCAGCTCAACACCCTACAGTATTAGTGAGGAGACTTAGTGCAGCTCACCACCATACAGTATTAGAGAAGAGACTTAGTGCAGCTCACCACCATACAGTATTAGTGAAGAGACTTAGTGCAGCTCACCACCATACAGTATTAGAGAAGAGACTTAGTGCAGCTCACCACCATACAGTATTAGTGAGGAGAGTTAGTGCAGCTCACCACCCTACAGTATTAGTGAGGTGACTTAGTGCAGCTCACCACCATACAGTATTAGTGAGGAGACTTAGTGCAGCTCACCACCATACAGTATTAGTGAGGAGACTTAGTGCAGCTCACCACCATACAGTATTAGAGAAGAGACTTAGTGCAGCTCACCACCATACAGTATTAGAGAAGAGACTTAGTGCAGCTCACCACCATACAGTATTAGTGAGGAGACTTAGTGCAGCTCACCACCCTACAGTATTAGTGAAGAGACTTAGTGCAGCTCACCACCATACAGTATTAGTGAGGAGACTTAGTGCAGCTCACCACCATACAGTATTAGTGAGGAGAGTTAGTGCAGCTCACCACCATACAGTATTAGAGAAGAGACTTAGTGCAGCTCACCACCATACAGTATTAGTGAGGAGAGTTAGTGCAGCTCACCACCCTACAGTATTAGTGAGGTGACTTAGTGCAGCTCACCACCATACAGTATTAGTGAGGAGACTTAGTGCAGCTCACCACCATACAGTATTAGTGAGGAGACTTAGTGCAGCTCACCACCATACAGTATTAGAGAAGAGACTTAGTGCAGCTCACCACCATACAGTATTAGAGAAGAGACTTAGTGCAGCTCACCACCATACAGTATTAGTGAGGAGACTTAGTGCAGCTCACCACCCTACAGTATTAGTGAAGAGACTTAGTGCAGCTCACCACCATACAGTATTAGTGAGGAGACTTAGTGCAGCTCACCACCATACAGTATTAGTGAGGAGACTTAGTGCAGCTCACCACCATACAGTATTAGAGAAGAGACTTAGTGCAGCTCACCACCATACAGTATTAGTGAAGAGACTTAGTGCAGCTCACCACCATACAGTATTAGTGAGGAGAGTTAGTGCAGCTCACCACCCTACAGTATTAGTGAGGAGACTTAGTGCAGCTCACCACCATACAGTATTAGAGAAGAGACTTAGTGCAGCTCACCACCATACAGTATTAGAGAAGAGACTTAGTGCAGCTCACCACCATACAGTATTAGTGAGGAGACTTAGTGCAGCTCACCACCATACAGTATTAGTGAGGAGAGTTAGTGCAGCTCAACACCCTACAGTATTAGTGAGGAGACTTAGTGCAGCTCACCACCATACAGTATTAGAGAAGAGACTTAGTGCAGCTCACCACCATACAGTATTAGTGAAGAGACTTAGTGCAGCTCACCACCATACAGTATTAGAGAAGAGACTTAGTGCAGCTCACCACCATACAGTATTAGTGAGGAGAGTTAGTGCAGCTCACCACCCTACAGTATTAGTGAGGTGACTTAGTGCAGCTCACCACCATACAGTATTAGTGAGGAGACTTAGTGCAGCTCACCACCATACAGTATTAGTGAGGAGACTTAGTGCAGCTCACCACCATACAGTATTAGAGAAGAGACTTAGTGCAGCTCACCACCATACAGTATTAGAGAAGAGACTTAGTGCAGCTCACCACCATACAGTATTAGTGAGGAGACTTAGTGCAGCTCACCACCCTACAGTATTAGTGAAGAGACTTAGTGCAGCTCACCACCATACAGTATTAGTGAGGAGACTTAGTGCAGCTCACCACCATACAGTATTAGTGAGGAGACTTAGTGCAGCTCACCACCATACAGTATTAGAGAAGAGACTTAGTGCAGCTCACCACCATACAGTATTAGTGAAGAGACTTAGTGCAGCTCACCACCATACAGTATTAGTGAGGAGAGTTAGTGCAGCTCACCACCCTACAGTATTAGTGAGGAGACTTAGTGCAGCTCACCACCATACAGTATTAGAGAAGAGACTTAGTGCAGCTCACCACCATACAGTATTAGAGAAGAGACTTAGTGCAGCTCACCACCATACAGTATTAGTGAGGAGACTTAGTGCAGCTCACCACCATACAGTATTAGTGAGGAGACTTAGTGCAGCTCACCACCATACAGTATTAGTGAGGAGACTTAGTGCAGCTCACCACCATACAGTATTAGAGAAGTGACTTAGTGCAGCTCACCACCATACAGTATTAGTGAGGAGAGTTAGTGCAGCTCACCATCCTACAGTATTAGTGAGGAGACTTAGTGCAGCTCACCACCATACAGTATTAGTGAAGAGACTTAGTGCAGCTCACCACCATACAGTATTAGAGAAGAGACTTAGTGCAGCTCACCACCATACAGTATTAGAGAAGAGACTTAGTGCAGCTCACCACCATACAGTATTAGTGAGGAGACTTAGTGCAGCTCACCACCCTACAGTATTAGTGAAGAGACTTAGTGCAGCTCACCACCATACAGTATTAGTGAGGAGACTTAGTGCAGCTCACCACCATACAGTATTAGTGAGGAGACTTAGTGCAGCTCACCACCATACAGTATTAGAGAAGAGACTTAGTGCAGCTCACCACCATACAGTATTAGTGAAGAGACTTAGTGCAGCTCACCACCATACAGTATTAGTGAGGAGAGTTAGTGCAGCTCACCACCCTACAGTATTAGTGAGGAGACTTAGTGCAGCTCACCACCATACAGTATTAGAGAAGAGACTTAGTGCAGCTCACCACCATACAGTATTAGAGAAGAGACTTAGTGCAGCTCACCACCATACAGTATTAGTGGAGAGACTAAGTGCAGCTCACCACCATACAGTATTAGTGAGGAGACTTAGTGAAGCTCACCACCATACAGTATTAGACAAGAGACTTAGTGCAGCTCACCACCATACAGTATTAGTGAAGAGACTTAGTGCAGCTCATCACCATACAGTATTAGAGAAGTGACTTAGTGCAGCTCACCACCATACAGTATTAGTGAGGAGAGTTAGTGCAGCTCACCACCATACAGTATTAGTGAAGAGACTTAGTGCAGCTCATCACCATACAGTATTAGAGAAGTGACTTAGTGCAGCTCACCACCATACAGTATTAGTGAGGAGAGTTAGTGCAGCTCACCACCATACAGTATTAGTGAGGAGACTTAGTGCAGCTCACCACCATACAGTATTAGTGAGGAGACTTAGTGCAGCTCACCACCATACAGTATTAGAGAAGAGACTTAGTGCAGCTCACCACCATACAGTATTAGTGAGGAGACTTAGTGCAGCTCACCACCATACAGTATTAGAGAAGAGACTTAGTGCAAATCACCACCATACAGTATTAGTGAGGAGACTTAGTGCAGCTCACCACCATACAGTATTAGTGAGGAGACTTAGTGCAGCTCACCACCCTACAGTATTAGTGAAGAGACTTAGTGCAGCTCACCACCATACAGTATTAGTGAGGAGACTTAGTGCAGCTCACCACCATACAGTATTAGTGAGGAGACTTAGTGCAGCTCACCACCATACAGTATTAGAGAAGAGACTTAGTGCAGCTCACCACCATACAGTATTAGTGAAGAGACTTAGTGCAGCTCACCACCATACAGTATTAGTGAGGAGAGTTAGTGCAGCTCACCACCCTACAGTATTAGTGAGGAGACTTAGTGCAGCTCACCACCATACAGTATTAGAGAAGAGACTTAGTGCAGCTCACCACCATACAGTATTAGAGAAGAGACTTAGTGCAGCTCACCACCATACAGTATTAGTGGAGAGACTAAGTGCAGCTCACCACCATACAGTATTAGTGAGGAGACTTAGTGAAGCTCACCACCATACAGTATTAGAGAATAGACTTAGTGCAGCTCACCACCATACAGTATTAGTGAAGAGACTTAGTGCAGCTCATCACCATACAGTATTAGAGAAGTGACTTAGTGCAGCTCACCACCATACAGTATTAGTGAGGAGAGTTAGTGCAGCTCACCATCCTACAGTATTAGTGAGGAGACTTAGTGCAGCTCACCACCATACAGTATTAGTGAGGAGACTTAGTGCAGCTCACCACCATACAGTATTAGAGAAGAGACTTAGTGCAGCTCACCACCATACATTATTAGTGAGGAGACTTAGTGCAGCTCACCACCCTACAGTATTAGTGAAGAGGCTTAGTGCAGCTCACCACCCTACAGTATTAGTGAGGAGACTTAGTGCAGCTCACCACCATACAGTATTAGTGAGGAGACTTAGTGCAGCTCACCACCCTACAGTATTAGTGAGGAGACTTAGTGCAGCTCACCACCCTACAGTATTAGTGAGGAGACTTAGTGCAGCTCACCACCATACAGTATTAGAGAAGAGACTTAGTGCAGCTCACCACCATACAGTATTAGTGAGGAGACTTAGTGCAGCTCACCACCATACAGTATTAGTGAGGAGACTTAGTGCAGCTCACCACCATACAGTATTAGTGAGGAGACTTAGTGCAGCTCACCACCATACAGTATTAGAGAAGAGACTTAGTGCAGTTCACCACCATACATTATTAGAGAAGAGACTTAGTGCAGCTCACCACCATACAGTATTAGAGAAGAGACTTAGTGCAGCTCACCACCATACAGTATTAGTGAAGAGACTTAGTGCAGCTCACCACCATACAGTATTAGTGAAGAGACTTAGTGCAGCTCACAACCATACAGTATTAGTGAGGAGATTTAGTGCAGCTCACCACCATACAGTATTAGAGAAGAGACTTAGTGCAGCTCACCACCATACAGTATTAGAGAAGAGACTTAGTGCAGCTCACCACCATACAGTATTAGAGAAGAGACTTAGTGCAGCTCACCACCATACAGTATTAGTGAGGAGACTTAGTGCAGCTCACCACCATACAGTATTAGTGAGGAGACTTAGTGCAGCTCACCACCATACAGTATTAGAGAAGAGACTTAGTGCAGCTCACCACCATACAGTATTAGTGAAGAGACTTAGTGCAGCTCACCACCATACAGTATTAGTGAAGAGACTTAGTGCAGCTCACCACCATACAGTATTAGTGAGGAGACTTAGTGCAGCTCACCACCATACAGTATTAGAGAAGAGACTTAGTGCAGCTCAACACCATACAGTATTAGAGAAGAGACTTAGTGCAGCTCACCACCATACAGTATTAGTGAGGAGAGTTAGTGCAGCTCAACACCCTACAGTATTAGTGAGGAGACTTAGTGCAGCTCACCACCATACAGTATTAGAGAAGAGACTTAGTGCAGCTCACCACCATACAGTATTAGTGAAGAGACTTAGTGCAGCTCACCACCATACAGTATTAGAGAAGAGACTTAGTGCAGCTCACCACCATACAGTATTAGTGAGGAGACTTAGTGCAGCTCACCACCATACAGTATTAGAGAAGAGACTTAGTGCAGCTCACCACCATACAGTATTAGTGAAGAGACTTAGTGCAGCTCACCACCATACAGTATTAGTGAGGAGAGTTAGTGCAGCTCACCACCCTACAGTATTAGTGAGGAGACTTAGTGCAGCTCACCACCATACAGTATTAGAGAAGAGACTTAGTGCAGCTCACCACCATACAGTATTAGAGAAGAGACTTAGTGCAGCTCACCACCATACAGTATTAGTGGAGAGACTAAGTGCAGCTCACCACCATACAGTATTAGTGAGGAGACTTAGTGCAGCTCACCACCATACAGTATTAGAGAAGAGACTTAGTGCAGCTCACCACCATACATTATTAGTGAGGAGACTTAGTGCAGCTCACCACCCTACAGTATTAGTGAAGAGGCTTAGTGCAGCTCACCACCCTACAGTATTAGTGAGGAGACTTAGTGCAGCTCACCACCATACAGTATTAGTGAGGAGACTTAGTGCAGCTCACCACCCTACAGTATTAGTGAGGAGACTTAGTGCAGCTCACCACCCTACAGTATTAGTGAGGAGACTTAGTGCAGCTCACCACCATACAGTATTAGAGAAGAGACTTAGTGCAGCTCACCACCATACAGTATTAGTGAGGAGACTTAGTGCAGCTCACCACCATACAGTATTAGTGAGGAGACTTAGTGCAGCTCACCACCATACAGTATTAGTGAGGAGACTTAGTGCAGCTCACCACCATACAGTATTAGAGAAGAGACTTAGTGCAGTTCACCACCATACATTATTAGAGAAGAGACTTAGTGCAGCTCACCACCATACAGTATTAGAGAAGAGACTTAGTGCAGCTCACCACCATACAGTATTAGTGAAGAGACTTAGTGCAGCTCACCACCATACAGTATTAGTGAAGAGACTTAGTGCAGCTCACAACCATACAGTATTAGTGAGGAGATTTAGTGCAGCTCACCACCATACAGTATTAGAGAAGAGACTTAGTGCAGCTCACCACCATACAGTATTAGAGAAGAGACTTAGTGCAGCTCACCACCATACAGTATTAGAGAAGAGACTTAGTGCAGCTCACCACCATACAGTATTAGTGAGGAGACTTAGTGCAGCTCACCACCATACAGTATTAGTGAGGAGACTTAGTGCAGCTCACCACCATACAGTATTAGAGAAGAGACTTAGTGCAGCTCACCACCATACAGTATTAGTGAAGAGACTTAGTGCAGCTCACCACCATACAGTATTAGTGAGGAGAGTTAGTGCAGCTCACCACCCTACAGTATTAGTGAGGAGACTTAGTGCAGCTCACCACCATACAGTATTAGAGAAGAGACTTAGTGCAGCTCACCACCATACAGTATTAGAGAAGAGACTTAGTGCAGCTCACCACCATACAGTATTAGTGAGGAGACTTAGTGAAGCTCACCACCATACAGTATTAGAGAATAGACTTAGTGCAGCTCACCACCATACAGTATTAGTGAAGAGACTTAGTGCAGCTCATCACCATACAGTATTAGAGAAGTGACTTAGTGCAGCTCACCACCATACAGTATTAGTGAGGAGACTTAGTGCAGCTCACCACCCTACAGTATTAGTGAGGAGACTTAGTGCAGCTCACCACCCTACAGTATTAGTGAGGAGACTTAGTGCAGCTCACCACCATACAGTATTAGAGAAGAGACTTAGTGCAGCTCACCACCATACAGTATTAGTGAGGAGACTTAGTGCAGCTCACCACCATACAGTATTAGTGAGGAGACTTAGTGCAGCTCACCACCATACAGTATTAGTGAGGAGACTTAGTGCAGCTCACCACCATACAGTATTAGAGAAGAGACTTAGTGCAGTTCACCACCATACATTATTAGAGAAGAGACTTAGTGCAGCTCACCACCATACAGTATTAGAGAAGAGACTTAGTGCAGCTCACCACCATACAGTATTAGTGAAGAGACTTAGTGCAGCTCACCACCATACAGTATTAGTGAAGAGACTTAGTGCAGCTCACAACCATACAGTATTAGTGAGGAGATTTAGTGCAGCTCACCACCATACAGTATTAGAGAAGAGACTTAGTGCAGCTCACCACCATACAGTATTAGAGAAGAGACTTAGTGCAGCTCACCACCATACAGTATTAGAGAAGAGACTTAGTGCAGCTCACCACCATACAGTATTAGTGAGGAGACTTAGTGCAGCTCACCACCATACAGTATTAGTGAGGAGACTTAGTGCAGCTCACCACCATACAGTATTAGAGAAGAGACTTAGTGCAGCTCACCACCATACAGTATTAGTGAAGAGACTTAGTGCAGCTCACCACCATACAGTATTAGTGAAGAGACTTAGTGCAGCTCACCACCATACAGTATTAGTGAGGAGACTTAGTGCAGCTCACCACCATACAGTATTAGAGAAGAGACTTAGTGCAGCTCACCACCATACAGTATTAGAGAAGAGACTTAGTGCAGCTCACCACCATACAGTATTAGTGAGGAGAGTTAGTGCAGCTCACCACCCTACAGTATTAGTGAGGTGACTTAGTGCAGCTCACCACCATACAGTATTAGTGAGGAGACTTAGTGCAGCTCACCACCATACAGTATTAGTGAGGAGACTTAGTGCAGCTCACCACCATACAGTATTAGAGAAGAGACTTAGTGCAGCTCACCACCATACAGTATTAGTGAGGAGACTTAGTGCAGCTCACCACCATACAGTATTAGAGAAGAGACTTAGTGCAGCTCACCACCATACAGTATTAGAGAAGAGACTTAGTGCAGCTCACCACCATACAGTATTAGTGAGGAGACTTAGTGCAGCTCACCACCCTACAGTATTAGTGAAGAGAGTTAGTGCAGCTCACCACCATACAGTATTAGTGAGGAGACTTAGTGCAGCTCACCACCATACAGTATTAGTGAGGAGACTTAGTGCAGCTCACCACCATACAGTATTAGAGAAGAGACTTAGTGCAGCTCACCACCATACAGTATTAGTGAAGAGACTTAGTGCAGCTCACCACCATACAGTATTAGTGAGGAGAGTTAGTGCAGCTCACCACCCTACAGTATTAGTGAGGAGACTTAGTGCAGCTCACCACCATACAGTATTAGAGAAGAGACTTAGTGCAGCTCACCACCATACAGTATTAGAGAAGAGACTTAGTGCAGCTCACCACCATAAAGTATTAGTGGAGAGACTAAGTGCAGCTCACCACCATACAGTATTAGTGAGGAGACTTAGTGAAGCTCACCACCATACAGTATTAGAGAAGAGACTTAGTGCAGCTCACCACCATACAGTATTAGTGAAGAGACTTAGTGCAGCTCATCACCATACAGTATTAGAGAAGTGACTTAGTGCAGCTCACCACCATACAGTATTAGTGAGGAGACTTAGTGCAGCTCACCACCATACAGTATTAGAGAAGAGACTTAGTGCAGCTCACCACCATACAGTATTAGTGAGGAGACTTAGTGCAGCTCACCACCATACAGTATTAGAGAAGAGACTTAGTGCAGCTCACCACCATACAGTATTAGTGAGGAGACTTAGTGCAGCTCACCACCATACAGTATTAGTGAGGAGACTTAGTGCAGCTCACCACCCTACAGTATTAGTGAAGAGACTTAGTGCAGCTCACCACCATACAGTATTAATTGAGGAGACTTAGTGCAGCTCACCACCATACAGTATTAGTGAGGAGACTTAGTGCAGCTCACCACCATACAGTATTAGAGAAGAGACTTAGTGCAGCTCACCACCATACAGTATTAGTGAAGAGACTTAGTGCAGCTCACCACCATACAGTATTAGTGAGGAGAGTTAGTGCAGCTCACCACCCTACAGTATTAGTGAGGAGACTTAGTGCAGCTCACCACCATACAGTATTAGAGAAGAGACTTAGTGCAGCTCACCACCATACAGAATTAGAGAAGAGACTTAGTGCAGCTCACCACCATACAGTATCAGTGGAGAGACTAAGTGCAGCTCACCACCATACAGTATTAGTGAGGAGACTTAGTGAAGCTCACCACCATACAGTATTAGAGAATAGACTTAGTGCAGCTCACCACCATACAGTATTAGTGAAGAGACTTAGTGCAGCTCATCACCATACAGTATTAGAGAAGTGACTTAGTGCAGCTCACCACCATACAGTATCAGTGGAGAGACTAAGTGCAGCTCACCACCATACAGTATTAGAGAAGAGACTTAGTGCAGCTCACCACCATACATTATTAGTGAGGAGACTTAGTGCAGCTCACCACCCTACAGTATTAGTGAAGAGACTTAGTGCAGCTCACCACCCTACAGTATTAGTGAGGAGACTTAGTGCAGCTCACCACCATACAGTATTAGTGAGGAGACTTAGTGCAGATCACCACCATACAGTATTAGTGAGGAGACTTAGTGCAGCTCACCACCCTACAGTATTAGTGAGGAGACTTAGTGCAGCTCACCACCCTACAGTATTAGTGAGGAGACTTAGTGCAGCTCACCACCATACAGTATTAGAGAAGAGACTTAGTGCAGCTCACCACCCTACAGTATTAGTGAGGAGACTTAGTGCAGCTCACCACCCTACAGTATTAGTGAGGAGACTTAGTGCAGCTCACCACCATACAGT
Organism: Oncorhynchus mykiss; assembly: GCF_013265735.2. Taxonomy (NCBI): domain Eukaryota; kingdom Metazoa; phylum Chordata; class Actinopteri; order Salmoniformes; family Salmonidae; genus Oncorhynchus; species Oncorhynchus mykiss. The sequence continues at coordinate 35,916,305 of NC_048588.1, forward strand.
ATTAGTGAGGAGACTTAGTGCAGCTCACCACCATACAGTATTAGAGAAGAGACTTAGTGCAGCTCACCACCCTACAGTATTAGTGAGGAGACTTAGTGCAGCTCACCACCCTACAGTATTAGTGAGGAGACTTAGTGCAGCTCACCACCCTACAGTATTAGTGAGGAGAGTTAGTGCAGCTCACGACCATACAGTATTAGTGGAGAGACTTGGTGCAGCTCACCACCATACAGTATTAGTGAGGAGACTTAGTGCAGCTCACCACCATACAGTATTAGTGAGGAGACTTAGTGCAGCTCACCACCATACAGTATTAGTGAGGAGAGTTAGTGCAGCTCACCACCATACAGTATTAGTGAGGAGACTTAGTGCAGCTCACCACCATACAGTATTAGTGAAGAGACTTAGTGCAGCTCATCACCATACAGTATTAGAGAAGTGACTTAGTGCAGCTCACCACCATACAGTATTAGTGAGGAGAGTTAGTGCAGCTCACCATCCTACAGTATTAGTGAGGAGACTTAGTGCAGCTCACCACCATACAGTATTAGTGAGGAGACTTAGTGCAGCTCACCACCATACAGTATTAGAGAAGAGACTTAGTGCAGCTCACCACCATACATTATTAGTGAGGAGACTTAGTGCAGCTCACCACCCTACAGTATTAGTGAAGAGACTTAGTGCAGCTCACCACCCTACAGTATTAGTGAGGAGACTTAGTGCAGCTCACCACCATACAGTATTAGTGAGGAGACTTAGTGCAGATCACCACCATACAGTATTAGTGAGGAGACTTAGTGCAGCTCACCACCTTACAGTATTAGTGAGGAGACTTAGTGCAGCTCACCACCCTACAGTATTAGTGAGGAGACTTAGTGCAGCTCACCACCATACAGTATTAGAGAAGAGACTTAGTGCAGCTCACCACCCTACAGTATTAGTGAGGAGACTTAGTGCAGCTCACCACCCTACAGTATTAGTGAGGAGACTTAGTGCAGCTCACCACCATACAGTTTTAGTGAGGAGACTTAGTGCAGCTCACCACCATACAGTATTAGAGAAGAGACTTAGTGCAGCTCACCACCCTACAGTATTAGTGAGGAGACTTAGTGCAGCTCACCACCCTACAGTATTAGTGAGGAGACTTAGTGCAGCTCACCACCCTACAGTATTAGTGAGGAGAGTTAGTGCAGCTCACGACCATACAGTATTAGTGGAGAGACTTGGTGCAGCTCACCACCATACAGTATTAGTGAGGAGACTTAGTGCAGCTCACCACCATACAGTATTAGTGAGGAGACTTAGTGCAGCTCACCACCATACAGTATTAGTGAGGAGAGTTAGTGCAGCTCACCACCCTACAGTATTAGTGAGGTGACTTAGTGCAGCTCACCACCATACAGTATTAGTGAGGAGACTTAGTGCAGCTCACCACCATACAGTATTAGTGAGGAGACTTAGTGCAGCTCACCACCATACAGTATTAGAGAAGAGACTTAGTGCAGCTCACCACCATACAGTATTAGTGAGGAGACTTAGTGCAGCTCACCACCATACAGTATTAGAGAAGAGACTTAGTGCAGCTCACCACCATACAGTATTAGAGAAGAGACTTAGTGCAGCTCACCACCATACAGTATTAGTGAGGAGACTTAGTGCAGCTCACCACCCTACAGTATTAGTGAAGAGAGTTAGTGCAGCTCACCACCATACAGTATTAGTGAGGAGACTTAGTGCAGCTCACCACCATACAGTATTAGTGAGGAGACTTAGTGCAGCTCACCACCATACAGTATTAGAGAAGAGACTTAGTGCAGCTCACCACCATACAGTATTAGTGAAGAGACTTAGTGCAGCTCACCACCATACAGTATTAGTGAGGAGAGTTAGTGCAGCTCACCACCCTACAGTATTAGTGAGGAGACTTAGTGCAGCTCACCACCATACAGTATTAGAGAAGAGACTTAGTGCAGCTCACCACCATACAGTATTAGAGAAGAGACTTAGTGCAGCTCACCACCATACAGTATTAGTGGAGAGACTAAGTGCAGCTCACCACCATACAGTATTAGTGAGGAGACTTAGTGAAGCTCACCACCATACAGTATTAGAGAAGAGACTTAGTGCAGCTCACCACCATACAGTATTAGTGAAGAGACTTAGTGCAGCTCATCACCATACAGTATTAGAGAAGAGACTTAGTGCAGCTCACCACCATACAGTATTAGTGAGGAGACTTAGTGCAGCTCACCACCATACAGTATTAGTGAGGAGACTTAGTGCAGCTCACCACCCTACAGTATTAGTGAAGAGACTTAGTGCAGCTCACCACCATACAGTATTAATTGAGGAGACTTAGTGCAGCTCACCACCATACAGTATTAGTGAGGAGACTTAGTGCAGCTCACCACCATACAGTATTAGAGAAGAGACTTAGTGCAGCTCACCACCATACAGTATTAGTGAAGAGACTTAGTGCAGCTCACCACCATACAGTATTAGTGAGGAGAGTTAGTGCAGCTCACCACCCTACAGTATTAGTGAGGAGACTTAGTGCAGCTCACCACCATACAGTATTAGAGAAGAGACTTAGTGCAGCTCACCACCATACAGTATTAGTGAGGAGAGTTAGTGCAGCTCACCACCCTACAGTATTAGTGAGGAGACTTAGTGCAGCTCACCACCATACAGTATTAGAGAAGAGACTTAGTGCAGCTCACCACCATACAGTATTAGAGAAGAGACTTAGTGCAGCTCACCACCATACAGTATTAGTGGAGAGACTAAGTGCAGCTCACCACCATACAGTATTAGTGAGGAGACTTAGTGAAGCTCACCACCATACAGTATTAGAGAAGAGACTTAGTGCAGCTCACCACCATACAGTATTAGTGAAGAGACTTAGTGCAGCTCATCACCATACAGTATTAGAGAAGAGACTTAGTGCAGCTCACCACCATACAGTATTAGTGAGGAGACTTAGTGCAGCTCACCACCATACAGTATTAGTGAGGAGACTTAGTGCAGCTCACCACCCTACAGTATTAGTGAAGAGACTTAGTGCAGCTCACCACCATACAGTATTAATTGAGGAGACTTAGTGCAGCTCACCACCATACAGTATTAGTGAGGAGACTTAGTGCAGCTCACCACCATACAGTATTAGAGAAGAGACTTAGTGCAGCTCACCACCATACAGTATTAGTGAAGAGACTTAGTGCAGCTCACCACCATACAGTATTAGTGAGGAGAGTTAGTGCAGCTCACCACCCTACAGTATTAGTGAGGAGACTTAGTGCAGCTCACCACCATACAGTATTAGAGAAGAGACTTAGTGCAGCTCACCACCATACAGAATTAGAGAAGAGACTTAGTGCAGCTCACCACCATACAGTATCAGTGGAGAGACTAAGTGCAGCTCACCACCATACAGTATTAGTGAGGAGACTTAGTGAAGCTCACCACCATACAGTATTAGAGAATAGACTTAGTGCAGCTCACCACCATACAGTATTAGTGAAGAGACTTAGTGCAGCTCATCACCATACAGTATTAGAGAAGTGACTTAGTGCAGCTCACCACCATACAGTATCAGTGGAGAGACTAAGTGCAGCTCACCACCATACAGTATTAGAGAAGAGACTTAGTGCAGCTCACCACCATACATTATTAGTGAGGAGACTTAGTGCAGCTCACCACCCTACAGTATTAGTGAAGAGACTTAGTGCAGCTCACCACCCTACAGTATTAGTGAGGAGACTTAGTGCAGCTCACCACCATACAGTATTAGTGAGGAGACTTAGTGCAGATCACCACCATACAGTATTAGTGAGGAGACTTAGTGCAGCTCACCACCCTACAGTATTAGTGAGGAGACTTAGTGCAGCTCACCACCCTACAGTATTAGTGAGGAGACTTAGTGCAGCTCACCACCATACAGTATTAGAGAAGAGACTTAGTGCAGCTCACCACCCTACAGTATTAGTGAGGAGACTTAGTGCAGCTCACCACCCTACAGTATTAGTGAGGAGACTTAGTGCAGCTCACCACCATACAGTATTAGTGAGGAGACTTAGTGCAGCTCACCACCATACAGTATTAGAGAAGAGACTTAGTGCAGCTCACCACCCTACAGTATTAGTGAGGAGACTTAGTGCAGCTCACCACCCTACAGTATTAGTGAGGAGAGTTAGTGCAGCTCACGACCATACAGTATTAGTGGAGAGACTTGGTGCAGCTCACCACCATACAGTATTAGTGAGGAGACTTAGTGCAGCTCACCACCATACAGTATTAGTGAGGAGACTTAGTGCAGCTCACCACCATACAGTATTAGTGAGGAGAGTTAGTGCAGCTCACCACCATACAGTATTAGTGAGGAGACTTAGTGCAGCTCACCACCATACAGTATTAGTGAAGAGACTTAGTGCAGCTCATCACCATACAGTATTAGAGAAGTGACTTAGTGCAGCTCACCACCATACAGTATTAGTGAGGAGAGTTAGTGCAGCTCACCATCCTACAGTATTAGTGAGGAGACTTAGTGCAGCTCACCACCATACAGTATTAGTGAGGAGACTTAGTGCAGCTCACCACCATACAGTATTAGAGAAGAGACTTAGTGCAGCTCACCACCATACATTATTAGTGAGGAGACTTAGTGCAGCTCACCACCCTACAGTATTAGTGAAGAGACTTAGTGCAGCTCACCACCCTACAGTATTAGTGAGGAGACTTAGTGCAGCTCACCACCATACAGTATTAGTGAGGAGACTTAGTGCAGATCACCACCATACAGTATTAGTGAGGAGACTTAGTGCAGCTCACCACCTTACAGTATTAGTGAGGAGACTTAGTGCAGCTCACCACCCTACAGTATTAGTGAGGAGACTTAGTGCAGCTCACCACCATACAGTATTAGAGAAGAGACTTAGTGCAGCTCACCACCCTACAGTATTAGTGAGGAGACTTAGTGCAGCTCACCACCCTACAGTATTAGTGAGGAGACTTAGTGCAGCTCACCACCATACAGTATTAGTGAGGAGACTTAGTGCAGCTCACCACCATACAGTATTAGAGAAGAGACTTAGTGCAGCTCACCACCCTACAGTATTAGTGAGGAGACTTAGTGCAGCTCACCACCCTACAGTATTAGTGAGGAGACTTAGTGCAGCTCACCACCCTACAGTATTAGTGAGGAGAGTTAGTGCAGCTCACGACCATACAGTATTAGTGGAGAGACTTGGTGCAGCTCACCACCATACAGTATTAGTGAGGAGACTTAGTGCAGCTCACCACCATACAGTATTAGTGAGGAGACTTAGTGCAGCTCACCACCATACAGTATTAGTGAGGAGAGTTAGTGCAGCTCACCACCATACAGTATTAGTGAGGAGACTTAGTGCAGCTCACCACCATACAGTATTAGTGAGGAGACTTAGTGCAGCTCACCACCATACAGTATTAGAGAAGAGACTTAGTGCAGCTCACCACCATACAGTATTAGTGAGGAGACTTAGTGCAGCTCACCACCATACAGTATTAGAGAAGAGACTTAGTGCAGCTCACCACCATACAGTATTAGTGAGGAGACTTAGTGCAGCTCACCACCATACAGTATTAGTGAGGAGACTTAGTGCAGCTCACCACCCTACAGTATTAGTGAAGAGACTTAGTGCAGCTCACCACCATACAGTATTAGTGAGGAGACTTAGTGCAGCTCACCACCATACAGTATTAGTGAGGAGACTTAGTGCAGCTCACCACCATACAGTATTAGAGAAGAGACTTAGTGCAGCTCACCACCATACAGTATTAGTGAAGAGACTTAGTGCAGCTCACCACCATACAGTATTAGTGAGGAGAGTTAGTGCAGCTCACCACCCTACAGTATTAGTGAGGAGACTTAGTGCAGCTCACCACCATACAGTATTAGAGAAGAGACTTAGTGCAGCTCACCACCATACAGTATTAGAGAAGAGACTTAGTGCAGCTCACCACAATACAGTATTAGTGGAGAGACTAAGTGCAGCTCACCACCATACAGTATTAGTGAGGAGACTTAGTGAAGCTCACCACCATACAGTATTAGAGAATAGACTTAGTGCAGCTCACCACCATACAGTATTAGTGAAGAGACTTAGTGCAGCTCACCACCATACAGTATTAGTGAGGAGACTTAGTGCAGCTCACCACCATACAGTATTAGTGAGGAGACTTAGTGCAGCTCACCACCATACAGTATTAGAGAAGAGACTTAGTGCAGCTCACCACCATACAGTATTAGTGAGGAGACTTAGTGCAGCTCACCACCATACAGTATTAGAGAAGAGACTTAGTGCAGCTCACCACCATACAGTATTAGTGAGGAGACTTAGTGCAGCTCACCACCATACAGTATTAGTGAGGAGACTTAGTGCAGCTCACCACCCTACAGTATTAGTGAAGAGACTTAGTGCAGCTCACCACCATACAGTATTAGTGAGGAGACTTAGTGCAGCTCACCACCATACAGTATTAGTGAGGAGACTTAGTGCAGCTCACCACCATACAGTATTAGAGAAGAGACTTAGTGCAGCTCACCACCATACAGTATTAGTGAAGAGACTTAGTGCAGCTCACCACCATACAGTATTAGTGAGGAGAGTTAGTGCAGCTCACCACCCTACAGTATTAGTGAGGAGACTTAGTGCAGCTCACCACCATACAGTATTAGAGAAGAGACTTAGTGCAGCTCACCACCATACAGTATTAGAGAAGAGACTTAGTGCAGCTCACCACCATACAGTATTAGTGGAGAGACTAAGTGCAGCTCACCACCATACAGTATTAGAGAATAGACTTAGTGCAGCTCACCACCATACAGTATTAGTGAAGAGACTTAGTGCAGCTCATCACCATACAGTATTAGAGAAGTGACTTAGTGCAGCTCACCACCATACAGTATTAGTGAGGAGAGTTAGTGCAGCTCACCATCCTACAGTATTAGTGAGGAGACTTAGTGCAGCTCACCACCATACAGTATTAGTGAGGAGACTTAGTGCAGCTCACCACCATACAGTATTAGAGAAGAGACTTAGTGCAGCTCACCACCATACATTATTAGTGAGGAGACTTAGTGCAGCTCACCACCCTACAGTATTAGTGAAGAGACTTAGTGCAGCTCACCACCCTACAGTATTAGTGAGGAGACTTAGTGCAGCTCACCACCATACAGTATTAGTGAGGAGACTTAGTGCAGATCACCACCATACAGTATTAATTGAGGAGACTTAGTGCAGCTCACCACCCTACAGTATTAGTGAGGAGACTTAGTGCAGCTCACCACCCTACAGTATTAGTGAGGAGACTTAGTGCAGCTCACCACCATACAGTATTAGAGAAGAGACTTAGTGCAGCTCACCACCATACAGTATTAGAGAAGAGACTTAGTGCAGCTCACCACCATACAGTATTAGTGAGGAGACTTAGTGCAGCTCACCACCCTACAGTATTAGTGAGGAGACTTAGTGCAGCTCACCACCCTACAGTATTAGTGAGGAGACTTAGTGCAGCTCACCACCATACAGTATTAGTGAGGAGACTTAGTGCAGCTCACCACCATACAGTATTAGAGAAGAGACTTAGTGCAGCTCACCACCATACAGTATTAGTGAAGAGACTTAGTGCAGCTCACCACCATACAGTATTAGTGAGGAGACTTAGTGCAGCTCACCACCATACAGTATTAGTGAGGAGACTTAGTGCAGCTCACCACCATACAGTATTAGAGAAGAGACTTAGTGCAGCTCACCACCATACAGTATTAGTGAGGAGACTTAGTGCAGCTCACCACCATACAGTATTAGAGAAGAGACTTAGTGCAGCTCACCACCATACAGTATTAGTGAGGAGACTTAGTGCAGCTCACCACCATACAGTATTAGTGAGGAGACTTAGTGCAGCTCACCACCCTACAGTATTAGTGAAGAGACTTAGTGCAGCTCACCACCATACAGTATTAGTGAGGAGACTTAGTGCAGCTCACCACCATACAGTATTAGTGAGGAGACTTAGTGCAGCTCACCACCATACAGTATTAGAGAAGAGACTTAGTGCAGCTCACCACCATACAGTATTAGTGAAGAGACTTAGTGCAGCTCACCACCATACAGTATTAGTGAGGAGAGTTAGTGCAGCTCACCACCCTACAGTATTAGTGAGGAGACTTAGTGCAGCTCACCACCATACAGTATTAGAGAAGAGACTTAGTGCAGCTCACCACCATACAGTATTAGAGAAGAGACTTAGTGCAGCTCACCACCATACAGTATTAGTGGAGAGACTAAGTGCAGCTCACCACCATACAGTATTAGAGAATAGACTTAGTGCAGCTCACCACCATACAGTATTAGTGAAGAGACTTAGTGCAGCTCATCACCATACAGTATTAGAGAAGTGACTTAGTGCAGCTCACCACCATACAGTATTAGTGAGGAGAGTTAGTGCAGCTCACCATCCTACAGTATTAGTGAGGAGACTTAGTGCAGCTCACCACCATACAGTATTAGTGAGGAGACTTAGTGCAGCTCACCACCATACAGTATTAGAGAAGAGACTTAGTGCAGCTCATCACCATACATTATTAGTGAGGAGACTTAGTGCAGCTCACCACCCTACAGTATTAGTGAAGAGACTTAGTGCAGCTCACCACCCTACAGTATTAGTGAGGAGACTTAGTGCAGCTCACCACCATACAGTATTAGTGAGGAGACTTAGTGCAGATCACCACCATACAGTATTAATTGAGGAGACTTAGTGCAGCTCACCACCCTACAGTATTAGTGAGGAGACTTAGTGCAGCTCACCACCCTACAGTATTAGTGAGGAGACTTAGTGCAGCTCACCACCATACAGTATTAGAGAAGAGACTTAGTGCAGCTCACCACCATACAGTATTAGAGAAGAGACTTAGTGCAGCTCACCACCATACAGTATTAGTGAGGAGACTTAGTGCAGCTCACCACCCTACAGTATTAGTGAGGAGACTTAGTGCAGCTCACCACCCTACAGTATTAGTGAGGAGACTTAGTGCAGCTCACCACCATACAGTATTAGTGAGGAGACTTAGTGCAGCTCACCACCATACAGTATTAGAGAAGAGACTTAGTGCAGCTCACCACCCTACAGTATTAGTGAGGAGACTTAGTGCAGCTCACCACCCTACAGTATTAGTGAGGAGACTTAGTGCAGCTCACCACCCTACAGTATTAGTGAGGAGAGTTAGTGCAGCTCACGACCATACAGTATTAGTGGAGAGACTTGGTGCAGCTCACCACCATACAGTATTAGTGAGGAGATTTAGTGCAGCTCACCACCATACAGTATTAGTGAGGAGACTTAGTGCAGCTCACCACCATACAGTATTAGTGAGGAGACTTAGTGCAGCTCACCACCATACAGTATTAGTGAGGAGACTTAGTGCAGCTCACCACCATACAGTATTAGTGAGGAGACTTAGTGCAGCTCACCACCATACAGTATTAGTGAGGAGACTTAGTGCAGCTCACCACCATACAGTATTAGAGAAGATACTTAGTGCAGCTCACCACCCTACAGTATTAGTGAGGAGACTTAGTGCAGCTCACCACCATACAGTATTAGTGAGGAGACTTAGTGCAGCTCACCACCCTACAGTATTAGTGAGGAGAGTTAGTGCAGCTCACGACCATACAGTATTAGTGGAGAGACTTGGTGCAGCTCACCACCATACAGTATTAGTGAGGAGACTTAGTGCAGCTCACCACCATACAGTATTAGTGAGGAGACTTAGTGCAGCTCACCACCATACAGTATTAGTGAGGAGAGTTAGTGCAGCTCACCACCATACAGTATTAGTGAGGAGACTTAGTGCAGCTCACCACCATACAGTATTAGTGAGGAGAGTTAGTGCAGCTCACCACCATACAGTATTAGTGAGGAGACTTAGTGCAGCTCACCACCATACAGTATTAGTGAGGAGACTTAGTGCAGCTCACCACCCTACAGTATTAGAGAAGAGACTTAGTGCAGCTCACCACCATACAGTATTAGTGAGGAGACTTAGTGCAGCTCACCACCATACAGTATTAGAGAAGAGACTTAGTGCAGCTCACCACCATACAGTATTAGTGAGGAGACTTAGTGCAGCTCACCACCATACAGTATTAGTGAGGAGACTTAGTGCAGCTCACCACCCTACAGTATTAGTGAAGAGACTTAGTGCAGCTCACCACCATACAGTATTAGTGAGGAGACTTAGTGCAGCTCACCACCATACAGTATTAGTGAGGAGACTTAGTGCAGCTCACCACCATACAGTATTAGAGAAGAGACTTAGTGCAGCTCACCACCATACAGTATTAGTGAAGAGACTTAGTGCAGCTCACCACCATACAGTATTAGTGAGGAGAGTTAGTGCAGCTCACCACCCTACAGTATTAGTGAGGAGACTTAGTGCAGCTCACCACCATACAGTATTAGAGAAGAGACTTAGTGCAGCTCACCACCATACAGTATTAGAGAAGAGACTTAGTGCAGCTCACCACCATACAGTATTAGTGGAGAGACTAAGTGCAGCTCACCACCATACAGTATTAGTGAGGAGACTTAGTGAAGCTCACCACCATACAGTATTAGAGAATAGACTTAGTGCAGCTCACCACCATACAGTATTAGTGAAGAGACTTAGTGCAGCTCATCACCATACAGTATTAGAGAAGTGACTTAGTGCAGCTCACCACCATACAGTATTAGTGAGGAGAGTTAGTGCAGCTCACCATCCTACAGTATTAGTGAGGAGACTTAGTGCAGCTCACCACCATACAGCATTAGTGAGGAGACTTAGTGCAGCTCACCACCATACAGTATTAGAGAAGAGACTTAGTGCAGCTCACCACCATACATTATTAGTGAGGAGACTTAGTGCAGCTCACCACCCTACAGTATTAGTGAAGAGACTTAGTGCAGCTCACCACCCTACAGTATTAGTGAGGAGACTTAGTGCAGCTCACCACCATACAGTATTAGTGAGGAGACTTAGTGCAGATCACCACCATACAGTATTAATTGAGGAGACTTAGTGCAGCTCACCACCCTACAGTATTAGTGAGGAGACTTAGTGCAGCTCACCACCCTACAGTATTAGTGAGGAGACTTAGTGCAGCTCACCACCATACAGTATTAGAGAAGAGACTTAGTGCAGCTCACCACCCTACAGTATTAGTGAGGAGACTTAGTGCAGCTCACCACCCTACAGTATTAGTGAGGAGACTTAGTGCAGCTCACCACCATACAGTATTAGTGAGGAGACTTAGTGCAGCTCACCACCATACAGTATTAGAGAAGAGACTTAGTGCAGCTCACCACCCTACAGTATTAGTGAGGAGACTTAGTGCAGCTCACCACCCTACAGTATTAGTGAGGAGACTTAGTGCAGCTCACCACCCTACAGTATTAGTGAGGAGAGTTAGTGCAGCTCACGACCATACAGTATTAGTGGAGAGACTTGGTGCAGCTCACCACCATACAGTATTAGTGAGGAGATTTAGTGCAGCTCACCACCATACAGTATTAGTGAGGAGACTTAGTGCAGCTCACCACCATACAGTATTAGTGAGGAGACTTAGTGCAGCTCACCGCCATACAGTATTAGAGAAGAGACTTAGTGCAGTTCACCACCATACAGTATTAGAGAAGAGACTTAGTGCAGCTCACCACCATACAGTATTAGAGAAGAGACTTAGTGCAGCTCACCACCATACAGTATTAGTGAAGAGACTTAGTGCAGCTCACCACCATACAGTATTAGTGAAGAGACTTAGTGCAGCTCACCACCATACAGTATTAGTGAAGAGACTTAGTGCAGCTCACCACCATACAGTATTAGTGAGGAGACTTAGTGCAGCTCACCACCATACAGTATTAGAGAAGAGACTTAGTGCAGCTCACCACCATACAGTATTAGTGAGGAGAGTTAGTGCAGCTCACCACCATACAGTATTAGTGAAGAGACTTAGTGCAGCTCACCACCATACAGTATTAGTGAGGAGACTTAGTGCAGCTCACCACCATACAGTATTAGAGAAGAGACTTAGTGCAGCTCACCACCATACAGTATTAGTGAGGAGAGTTAGTGCAGCTCAACACCCTACAGTATTAGTGAGGAGACTTAGTGCAGCTCACCACCATACAGTATTAGAGAAGAGACTTAGTGCAGCTCACCACCATACAGTATTAGAGAAGAGACTTAGTGCAGCTCACCACCATACAGTATTAGTGGAGAGACTAAGTGCAGCTCACCACCATACAGTATTAGTGAGGAGACTTAGTGAAGCTCACCACCATACAGTATTAGAGAATAGACTTAGTGCAGCTCACCACCATACAGTATTAGTGAAGAGACTTAGTGCAGCTCATCACCATACAGTATTAGAGAAGTGACTTAGTGCAGCTCACCACCATACAGTATTAGTGAGGAGAGTTAGTGCAGCTCACCATCCTACAGTATTAGTGAGGAGACTTAGTGCAGCTCACCACCATACAGCATTAGTGAGGAGACTTAGTGCAGCTCACCACCATACAGTATTAGAGAAGAGACTTAGTGCAGCTCACCACCATACATTATTAGTGAGGAGACTTAGTGCAGCTCACCACCCTACAGTATTAGTGAAGAGACTTAGTGCAGCTCACCACCCTACAGTATTAGTGAGGAGACTTAGTGCAGCTCACCACCATACAGTATTAGTGAGGAGACTTAGTGCAGATCACCACCATACAGTATTAATTGAGGAGACTTAGTGCAGCTCACCACCCTACAGTATTAGTGAGGAGACTTAGTGCAGCTCACCACCCTACAGTATTAGTGAGGAGACTTAGTGCAGCTCACCACCATACAGTATTAGAGAAGAGACTTAGTGCAGCTCACCACCCTACAGTATTAGTGAGGAGACTTAGTGCAGCTCACCACCCTACAGTATTAGTGAGGAGACTTAGTGCAGCTCACCACCATACAGTATTAGTGAGGAGACTTAGTGCAGCTCACCACCATACAGTATTAGAGAAGAGACTTAGTGCAGCTCACCACCCTACAGTATTAGTGAGGAGACTTAGTGCAGCTCACCACCCTACAGTATTAGTGAGGAGACTTAGTGCAGCTCACCACCCTACAGTATTAGTGAGGAGAGTTAGTGCAGCTCACGACCATACAGTATTAGTGGAGAGACTTGGTGCAGCTCACCACCATACAGTATTAGTGAGGAGATTTAGTGCAGCTCACCACCATACAGTATTAGTGAGGAGACTTAGTGCAGCTCACCACCATACAGTATTAGTGAGGAGACTTAGTGCAGCTCACCGCCATACAGTATTAGAGAAGAGACTTAGTGCAGTTCACCACCATACAGTATTAGAGAAGAGACTTAGTGCAGCTCACCACCATACAGTATTAGAGAAGAGACTTAGTGCAGCTCACCACCATACAGTATTAGTGAAGAGACTTAGTGCAGCTCACCACCATACAGTATTAGTGAAGAGACTTAGTGCAGCTCACCACCATACAGTATTAGTGAAGAGACTTAGTGCAGCTCACCACCATACAGTATTAGTGAGGAGACTTAGTGCAGCTCACCACCATACAGTATTAGAGAAGAGACTTAGTGCAGCTCACCACCATACAGTATTAGTGAGGAGAGTTAGTGCAGCTCACCACCATACAGTATTAGTGAAGAGACTTAGTGCAGCTCACCACCATACAGTATTAGTGAGGAGACTTAGTGCAGCTCACCACCATACAGTATTAGAGAAGAGACTTAGTGCAGCTCACCACCATACAGTATTAGTGAGGAGAGTTAGTGCAGCTCAACACCCTACAGTATTAGTGAGGAGACTTAGTGCAGCTCACCACCATACAGTATTAGAGAAGAGACTTAGTGCAGCTCACCACCATACAGTATTAGTGAAGAGACTTAGTGCAGCTCACCACCATACAGTATTAGAGAAGAGACTTAGTGCAGCTCACCACCATACAGTATTAGTGAGGAGACTTAGTGCAGCTCACCACCCTACAGTATTAGTGAAGAGACTTAGTGCAGCTCACCACCATACAGTATTAGTGAGGAGACTTAGTGCAGCTCACCACCATACAGTATTAGTGAGGAGACTTAGTGCAGCTCACCACCATACAGTATTAGAGAAGAGACTTAGTGCAGCTCACCATCATACAGTATTAGTGAAGAGACTTAGTGCAGCTCACCACCATACAGTATTAGTGAGGAGAGTTAGTGCAGCTCACCACCCTACAGTATTAGTGAGGACACTTAGTGCAGCTCACCACCATACAGTATTAGAGAAGAGACTTAGTGCAGCTCACCACCATACAGTATTAGTGAAGAGACTTAGTGCAGCTCACCACCATACAGTATTAGTGAAGAGACTTAGTGCAGCTCACCACCATACAGTATTAGTGAAGAGACTTAGTGCAGCTCACCACCATACAGTATTAGTGAGGAGACTTAGTGCAGCTCACCACCATACAGTATTAGAGAAGAGACTTAGTGCAGCTCACCACCATACAGTATTAGTGAGGAGAGTTAGTGCAGCTCACCACCATACAGTATTAGTGAAGAGACTTAGTGCAGCTCACCACCATACAGTATTAGTGAGGAGACTTAGTGCAGCTCACCACCATACAGTATTAGAGAAGAGACTTAGTGCAGCTCACCACCATACAGTATTAGTGAGGAGAGTTAGTGCAGCTCAACACCCTACAGTATTAGTGAGGAGACTTAGTGCAGCTCACCACCATACAGTATTAGAGAAGAGACTTAGTGCAGCTCACCACCATACAGTATTAGAGAAGAGACTTAGTGCAGCTCACCACCATACAGTATTAGTGGAGAGACTAAGTGCAGCTCACCACCATACAGTATTAGTGAGGAGACTTAGTGAAGCTCACCACCATACAGTATTAGAGAATAGACTTAGTGCAGCTCACCACCATACAGTATTAGTGAAGAGACTTAGTGCAGCTCATCACCATACAGTATTAGAGAAGTGACTTAGTGCAGCTCACCACCATACAGTATTAGTGAGGAGAGTTAGTGCAGCTCACCATCCTACAGTATTAGTGAGGAGACTTAGTGCAGCTCACCACCATACAGCATTAGTGAGGAGACTTAGTGCAGCTCACCACCATACAGTATTAGAGAAGAGACTTAGTGCAGCTCACCACCATACATTATTAGTGAGGAGACTTAGTGCAGCTCACCACCCTACAGTATTAGTGAAGAGACTTAGTGCAGCTCACCACCCTACAGTATTAGTGAGGAGACTTAGTGCAGCTCACCACCATACAGTATTAGTGAGGAGACTTAGTGCAGATCACCACCATACAGTATTAATTGAGGAGACTTAGTGCAGCTCACCACCCTACAGTATTAGTGAGGAGACTTAGTGCAGCTCACCACCCTACAGTATTAGTGAGGAGACTTAGTGCAGCTCACCACCATACAGTATTAGAGAAGAGACTTAGTGCAGCTCACCACCCTACAGTATTAGTGAGGAGACTTAGTGCAGCTCACCACCCTACAGTATTAGTGAGGAGACTTAGTGCAGCTCACCACCATACAGTATTAGTGAGGAGACTTAGTGCAGCTCACCACCATACAGTATTAGAGAAGAGACTTAGTGCAGCTCACCACCCTACAGTATTAGTGAGGAGACTTAGTGCAGCTCACCACCCTACAGTATTAGTGAGGAGACTTAGTGCAGCTCACCACCCTACAGTATTAGTGAGGAGAGTTAGTGCAGCTCACGACCATACAGTATTAGTGGAGAGACTTGGTGCAGCTCACCACCATACAGTATTAGTGAGGAGATTTAGTGCAGCTCACCACCATACAGTATTAGTGAGGAGACTTAGTGCAGCTCACCACCATACAGTATTAGTGAGGAGACTTAGTGCAGCTCACCGCCATACAGTATTAGAGAAGAGACTTAGTGCAGTTCACCACCATACAGTATTAGAGAAGAGACTTAGTGCAGCTCACCACCATACAGTATTAGAGAAGAGACTTAGTGCAGCTCACCACCATACAGTATTAGTGAAGAGACTTAGTGCAGCTCACCACCATACAGTATTAGTGAAGAGACTTAGTGCAGCTCACCACCATACAGTATTAGTGAAGAGACTTAGTGCAGCTCACCACCATACAGTATTAGTGAGGAGACTTAGTGCAGCTCACCACCATACAGTATTAGAGAAGAGACTTAGTGCAGCTCACCACCATACAGTATTAGTGAGGAGAGTTAGTGCAGCTCACCACCATACAGTATTAGTGAAGAGACTTAGTGCAGCTCACCACCATACAGTATTAGTGAGGAGACTTAGTGCAGCTCACCACCATACAGTATTAGAGAAGAGACTTAGTGCAGCTCACCACCATACAGTATTAGTGAGGAGAGTTAGTGCAGCTCAACACCCTACAGTATTAGTGAGGAGACTTAGTGCAGCTCACCACCATACAGTATTAGAGAAGAGACTTAGTGCAGCTCACCACCATACAGTATTAGTGAAGAGACTTAGTGCAGCTCACCACCATACAGTATTAGAGAAGAGACTTAGTGCAGCTCACCACCATACAGTATTAGTGAGGAGACTTAGTGCAGCTCACCACCCTACAGTATTAGTGAAGAGACTTAGTGCAGCTCACCACCATACAGTATTAGTGAGGAGACTTAGTGCAGCTCACCACCATACAGTATTAGTGAGGAGACTTAGTGCAGCTCACCACCATACAGTATTAGAGAAGAGACTTAGTGCAGCTCACCACCATACAGTATTAGTGAAGAGACTTAGTGCAGCTCACCACCATACAGTATTAGTGAAGAGACTTAGTGCAGCTCACCACCATACAGTATTAGTGAAGAGACTTAGTGCAGCTCACCACCATACAGTATTAGTGAGGAGACTTAGTGCAGCTCACCACCATACAGTATTAGAGAAGAGACTTAGTGCAGCTCACCACCATACAGTATTAGTGAGGAGAGTTAGTGCAGCTCAACACCCTACAGTATTAGTGAGGAGACTTAGTGCAGCTCACCACCATACAGTATTAGAGAAGAGACTTAGTGCAGCTCACCACCATACAGTATTAGTGAAGAGACTTAGTGCAGCTCACCACCATACAGTATTAGTGAGGAGACTTAGTGCAGCTCACCACCCTACAGTATTAGTGAAGAGACTTAGTGCAGCTCACCACCATACAGTATTAGTGAGGAGACTTAGTGCAGCTCACCACCATACAGTATTAGTGAGGAGACTTAGTGCAGCTCACCACCATACAGTATTAGAGAAGAGACTTAGTGCAGCTCACCATCATACAGTATTAGTGAAGAGACTTAGTGCAGCTCACCACCATACAGTATTAGTGAGGAGAGTTAGTGCAGCTCACCACCCTACAGTATTAGTGAGGACACTTAGTGCAGCTCACCACCATACAGTATTAGAGAAGAGACTTAGTGCAGCTCACCACCATACAGTATTAGAGAAGAGACTTAGTGCAGCTCACCACCATACAGTATTAGTGGAGAGACTAAGTGCAGCTTACCACCATACAGTATTAGTGAGGAGACTTAGTGAAGCTCACCACCATACAGTATTAGAGAAGAGACTTAGTGCAGCTCACCACCATACAGTATTAGTGAAGAGACTTAGTGCAGCTCATCACCATACAGTATTAGAGAAGTGACTTAGTGCAGCTCACCACCATACAGTATTAGTGAGGAGAGTTAGTGCAGCTCACCATCCTACAGTATTAGTGAGGAGACTTAGTGCAGCTCACCACCATACAGTATTAGTGAAGAGACTTAGTGCAGCTCACCACCATACAGTATTAGAGAAGAGACTTAGTGCAGCTCACCACCATACAGTATTAGTGAGGAGAGTTAGTGCAGCTCACGACCATACAGTATTAGTGGAGAGACTTGGTGCAGCTCACCACCATACAGTATTAGTGAGGAGACTTAGTGCAGCTCACCACCATACAGTATTAGTGAGGAGACTTAGTGCAGCTCACCACCATACAGTATTAGTGAGGAGACTTAGTGCAGCTCACCACCATACAGTATTAGTGAGGAGACTTAGTGCAGCTCACCACCATACAGTATTAGTGAGGAGACTTAGTGCAGCTCACCACCATACAGTATTAGAGAAGAGACTTAGTGCAGTTCACCACCATACAGTATTAGAGAAGAGACTTAGTGCAGCTCACCACCATACAGTATTAGAGAAGAGACTTAGTGCAGCTCACCACCATACAGTATTAGTGAAGAGACTTAGTGCAGCTCACCACCATACAGTATTAGAGAAGAGACTTAGTGCAGCTCACCACCATACAGTATTAGTGAGGAGAGTTAGTGCAGCTCACCACCCTACAGTATTAGTGAGGTGACTTAGTGCAGCTCACCACCATACAGTATTAGTGAGGAGACTTAGTGCAGCTCACCACCATACAGTATTAGTGAGGAGACTTAGTGCAGCTCACCACCATACAGTATTAGAGAAGAGACTTAGTGCAGCTCACCACCATACAGTATTAGTGAGGAGACTTAGTGCAGCTCACCACCCTACAGTATTAGTGAAGAGACTTAGTGCAGCTCACCACCATACAGTATTAGTGAGGAGACTTAGTGCAGCTCACCACCATACAGTATTAGTGAGGAGACTTAGTGCAGCTCACCACCATACAGTATTAGTGAGGAGACTTAGTGCAGCTCACCACCATACAGTATTAGTGGAGAGACTAAGTGCAGCTCACCACCATACAGTATTAGTGAGGAGACTTAGTGAAGCTCACCACCATACAGTATTAGAGAAGAGACTTAGTGCAGCTCACCACCATACAGTATTAGTGAAGAGACTTAGTGCAGCTCATCACCATACAGTATTAGAGAAGTGACTTAGTGCAGCTCACCACCATACAGTATTAGTGAGGAGAGTTAGTGCAGCTCACCATCCTACAGTATTAGTGAGGAGACTTAGTGCAGCTCACCACCATACAGTATTAGAGAAGAGACTTAGTGCAGCTCACCACCATACAGTATTAGTGAAGAGACTTAGTGCAGCTCATCACCATACAGTATTAGAGAAGTGACTTAGTGCAGCTCACCACCATACAGTATTAGTGAGGAGAGTTAGTGCAGCTCACCATCCTACAGTATTAGTGAGGAGACTAGTGAGGAGACTTAGTGCAGCTCACCACCATACAGTATTAGTGAGGAGAGTTAGTGCAGCTCACCACCCTACAGTATTAGTGAGGAGACTTAGTGCAGCTCACCACCATACAGTATTAGAGAAGAGACTTAGTGCAGCTCACCACCATTTAGTGCAGCTCACCACCATACAGTATTAGTGAGGAGACTTAGTGCAGCTCACCACCATACAGTATTAGAGAAGAGACTTAGTGCAGCTCACCACCATTTAGTGCAGCTCACCACCATACAGTATTAGTGAGGAGACTTAGTGCAGCTCACCACCATACAGTATTAGTGGAGAGACTTAGTGCAGCTCACCACCCTACAGTATTAGTGAGGAGACTTAGTGCAGCTCACCACCATACAGTATTAGAGAAGAGACTTAGTGCAGCTCACCACCATACAGTATTAGTGAGGAGACTTAGTGCAGCTCACCACCATACAGTATTAGTGAGGAGACTTAGTGCAGCTCACCACCATACAGTATTAGAGAAGAGACTTAGTGCAGCTCACCACCATACAGTATTAGAGAAGAGACTTAGTGCAGCTCACCACCATACAGTATTAGTGAGGAGACTTAGTGCAGCTCACTACCATACAGTATTAGAGAAGAGACTTAGTGCAGGTCACCACCATACAGTATTAGAGAAGAGACTTAGTGCAGCTCACCACCATACAGTATTAGAGAAGAGTCTTAGTGCAGCTCACCACCATACAGTATTAGTGAGGAGACTTAGTGCAGCTCACCACCATACAGTATTAGAGAAGAGACTTAGTGCAGCTCACCACCATACAGTATTAGAGAAGAGACTTAGTGCAGCTCACCACCATACAGTATTAGTGGAGAGACTAAGTGCAGCTCACCACCATACAGTATTAGTGAGGAGACTTAGTGAAGCTCACCACCATACAGTATTAGAGAAGAGACTTAGTGCAGCTCACCACCATACAGTATTAGTGAAGAGACTTAGTGCAGCTCATCACCATACAGTATTAGAGAAGTGACTTAGTGCAGCTCACCACCATACAGTATTAGTGAGGAGAGTTAGTGCAGCTCACCATCCTACAGTATTAGTGAGGAGACTTAGTGCAGCTCACCACCATACAGTATTAGTGAAGAGACTTAGTGCAGCTCACCACCATACAGTATTAGTGAGGAGACTTAGTGCAGCTCACCACCATACAGTATTAGTGGAGAGACTTAGTGCAGCTCACCACCCTACAGTATTAGTGAGGAGACTTAGTGCAGCTCACCACCATACAGTATTAGAGAAGAGACTTAGTGCAGCTCACCACCATACAGTATTAGTGAGGAGACTTAGTGCAGCTCACCACCATACAGTATTAGTGAGGAGACTTAGTGCAGCTCACCACCATACAGTATTAGAGAAGAGACTTAGTGCAGCTCACCACCATACAGTATTAGAGAAGAGACTTAGTGCAGCTCACCACCATACAGTATTAGTGAGGAGACTTAGTGCAGCTCACTACCATACAGTATTAGAGAAGAGACTTAGTGCAGGTCACCACCATACAGTATTAGAGAAGAGACTTAGTGCAGCTCACCACCATACAGTATTAGAGAAGAGTCTTAGTGCAGCTCACCACCATACAGTATTAGTGAGGAGACTTAGTGCAGCTCACCACCATACAGTATTAGAGAAGAGACTTAGTGCAGCTCACCACCATACAGTATTAGAGAAGAGACTTAGTGCAGCTCACCACCATACAGTATTAGTGGAGAGACTAAGTGCAGCTCACCACCATACAGTATTAGTGAGGAGACTTAGTGAAGCTCACCACCATACAGTATTAGAGAAGAGACTTAGTGCAGCTCACCACCATACAGTATTAGTGAAGAGACTTAGTGCAGCTCATCACCATACAGTATTAGAGAAGTGACTTAGTGCAGCTCACCACCATACAGTATTAGTGAGGAGAGTTAGTGCAGCTCACCATCCTACAGTATTAGTGAGGAGACTTAGTGCAGCTCACCACCATACAGTATTAGTGAAGAGACTTAGTGCAGCTCACCACCATACAGTATTAGAGAAGAGACTTAGTGCAGCTCACCACCATACAGTATTAGTGAGGAGACTTAGTGCAGCTCACCACCCTACAGTATTAGTGAAGAGACTTAGTGCAGCTCACCACCCTACAGTATTAGTGAAGAGACTTAGTGCAGCTCACCACCATACAGTATTAGTGAGGAGACTTAGTGCAGATCACCACCATACAGTATTAGTGAGGAGACTTCGTGCAGCTCACCACCCTACAGTATTAGTGAGGAGACTTAGTGCAGCTCACCACCCTACAGTATTAGTGAGGAGACTTAGTGCAGCTCACCACCATACAGTATTAGAGAAGAGACTTAGTGCAGCTCACCACCATACAGTATTAGTGAGGAGACTTAGTGCAGCTCACCACCCTACAGTATTAGTGAGGAGACTTAGTGCAGCTCACCACCATACAGTATTAGTGAGGAGACTTAGTGCAGCTCACCACCATACAGTATTAGAGAAGAGACTTAGTGCAGCTCACCACCCTACAGTATTAGTGAGGAGACTTAGTGCAGCTCACCACCCTACAGTATTAGTGAGGAGACTTAGTGCAGCTCACCACCATACAGTATTAGTGAGGAGACTTAGTGCAGCTCACCACCATACAGTATTAGTGAGGAGACTTAGTGCAGCTCACCACCCTACAGTATTAGTGAGGAGACTTAGTGCAGCTCACCACCATACAGTATTAGTGAGGAGACTTAGTGCAGCTCACCACCCTACAGTATTAGTGAAGAGACTTAGTGCAGCTCACCACCATACAGTATTAGTGAGGAGACTTAGTGCAGCTCACCACCATACAGTATTAGTGAGGAGAGTTAGTGCAGCTCACCATCCTACAGTATTAGTGAGGAGACTTAGTGCAGCTCACCACCATACAGTATTAGAGAAGAGACTTAGTGCAGCTCACCACCATACAGTATTAGTGAAGAGACTTAGTGCAGCTCATCACCATACAGTATTAGAGAAGTGACTTAGTGCAGCTCACCACCATACAGTATTAGTGAGGAGAGTTAGTGCAGCTCACCATCCTACAGTATTAGTGAGGAGACTAGTGAGGAGACTTAGTGCAGCTCACCACCATACAGTATTAGTGAGGAGAGTTAGTGCAGCTCACCACCCTACAGTATTAGTGAGGAGACTTAGTGCAGCTCACCACCATACAGTATTGGAGAAGAGACTTAGTGCAGCTCACCACCATTTAGTGCAGCTCACCACCATACAGTATTAGTGAGGAGACTTAGTGCAGCTCACCACCATACAGTATTAGAGAAGAGACTTAGTGCAGCTCACCACCATTTAGTTCAGCTCACCACCATACAGTATTAGTGAGGAGACTTAGTGCAGCTCACCACCATACAGTATTAGTGGAGAGACTTAGTGCAGCTCACCACCCTACAGTATTAGTGAGGAGACTTAGTGCAGCTCACCACCATACAGTATTAGAGAAGAGACTTAGTGCAGCTCACCACCATACAGTATTAGTGAGGAGACTTAGTGCAGCTCACCACCATACAGTATTAGTGAGGAGACTTAGTGCAGCTCACCACAATACAGTATTAGAGAAGACACTTAGTGCAGCTCACCACCATACAGGATTAGAGAAGAGACTTAGTGCAGCTCACCACCATACAGTATTAGTGAGGAGACTTAGTGCAGCTCACTACCATACAGTATTAGAGAAGAGACTTAGTGCAGCTCACCACCATACAGTATTAGAGAAGAGACTTAGTGCAGCTCACCACCATACAGTATTAGAGAAGAGTCTTAGTGCAGCTCACCACCATACAGTATTAGTGAGGAGACTTAGTGCAGCTCACCACCATACAGTATTAGTGAGGTGACTTAGTGCAGCTCACCACCATACAGTATTAGTGAGGAGACTTAGTGCAGCTCACCACCATACAGTATTAGAGAAGAGACTTAGTGCAGCTCACCACCATACAGTATTAGAGAAGAGACTTAGTGCAGCTCACCACCATACAGTATTAGTGGAGAGACTAAGTGCAGCTCACCACCATACAGTATTAGTGAGGAGACTTAGTGCAGCTCATCACCATACAGTATTAGAGAAGTGACTTAGTGCAGCTCACCACCATACAGTATTAGTGAGGAGAGTTAGTGCAGCTCACCATCCTACAGTATTAGTGAGGAGACTTAGTGCAGCTCACCACCATACAGTATTAGTGAAGAGACTTAGTGCAGCTCACCACCATACAGTATTAGAGAAGAGACTTAGTGCAGCTCACCACCATACAGTATTAGTGAGGAGACTTAGTGCAGCTCACCACCCTACAGTATTAGTGAAGAGACTTAGTGCAGCTCACCACCCTACAGTATTAGTGAGGAGACTTAGTGCAGCTCACCACCATACAGTATTAGTGAGGAGACCTAGTGCAGATCACCACCATACAGTATTAGTGAGGAGACTTAGTGCAGCTCACCACCCTACAGTATTAGTGAGGAGACTTAGTGCAGCTCACCACCCTACAGTATTAGTGAGGAGACTTAGTGCAGCTCACCACCATACAGTATTAGTGAGGAGACTTAGTGCAGCTCACCACCATACAGTATTAGTGAGGAGACTTAGTGCAGCTCACCACCCTACAGTATTAGTGAGGAGACTTAGTGCAGCTCACCACCCTACAGTATTAGTGAGGAGACTTAGTGCAGCTCACCACCATACAGTATTAGTGAGGAGACTTAGTGCAGCTCACCACCATACAGTATTAGAGAAGAGACTTAGTGCAGCTCACCACCCTACAGTATTAGTGAGGAGACTTAGTGCAGCTCACCACCCTACAGTATTAGTGAGGAGACTTAGTGCAGCTCACCACCATACAGTATTAGTGAGGAGACTTAGTGCAGCTCACCACCATACAGTATTAGAGAAGAGACTTAGTGCAGCTCACCACCCTATAGTATTAGTGAGGAGACTTAGTGCAGCTCACCACCCTACAGTATTAGTGAGGAGACTTAGTGCAGCTCACCACCCTACAGTATTAGTGAGGAGACTTAGTGCAGCTCACCACCATACAGTATTAGTGAGGAGACTTAGTGCAGCTCACCACCATACAGTATTAGTGAGGAGACTTAGTGCAGCTCACCACCCTACAGTATTAGTGAGGAGACTTAGTGCAGCTCACCACCATACAGTATTAGTGAGGAGTCTTAGTGCAGCTCACCACCATACAGTATTAGTGAAGAGACTTAGTGTAGCTCACCACCCTACAGTATTAGAGAAGAGACTTAGTGCAGCTCACCACCATACAGTATTAGTGAGGAGACTTAGTGCAGCTCACCACCCTACAGTATTAGTGAAGAGACTTAGTGTAGCTCACCACCCTACAGTATTAGAGAAGAGACTTAGTGCAGCTCACCACCATACAGTATTAGTGAGGAGACTTAGTGCAGCTCACCACCCTACAGTATTAGTGAAGAGACTTAGTGCAGCTCACCACCATTTAGTGCAGCTCACCACCATACAGTATTAGTGAGGAGACTTAGTGCAGCTCACCACCATACAGTATTAGAGAAGAGACTTAGTGCAGCTCACCACCATTTAGTTCAGCTCACCACCATACAGTATTAGTGAGGAGACTTAGTGCAGCTCACCACCATACAGTATTAGTGGAGAGACTTAGTGCAGCTCACCACCCTACAGTATTAGTGAGGAGACTTAGTGCAGCTCACCACCATACAGTATTAGAGAAGAGACTTAGTGCAGCTCACCACCATACAGTATTAGTGAGGAGACTTAGTGCAGCTCACCACCATACAGTATTAGTGAGGAGACTTAGTGCAGCTCACCACAATACAGTATTAGAGAAGAGACTTAGTGCAGCTCACCACCATACAGTATTAGAGAAGAGACTTAGTGCAGCTCACCACCATACAGTATTAGTGAGGAGACTTAGTGCAGCTCACTACCATACAGTATTAGAGAAGAGACTTAGTGCAGCTCACCACCATACAGTATTAGAGAAGAGACTTAGTGCAGCTCACCGCCATACAGTATTAGAGAAGAGTCTTAGTGCAGCTCACCACCATACAGTATTAGTGAGGAGACTTAGTGCAGCTCACCACCATACAGTATTAGTGAGGTGACTTAGTGCAGCTCACCACCATACAGTATTAGTGAGGAGACTTAGTGCAGCTCACCACCATACAGTATTAGAGAAGAGACTTAGTGCAGCTCACCACCATACAGTATTAGAGAAGAGACTTAGTGCAGCTCACCACCATACAGTATTAGTGGAGAGACTAAGTGCAGCTCACCACCATACAGTATTAGTGAGGAGACTTAGTGAAGCTCACCACCATACAGTATTAGAGAAGAGACTTAGTGCAGCTCACCACCATACAGTATTAGTGAAGAGACTTAGTGCAGCTCATCACCATACAGTATTAGAGAAGTGACTTAGTGCAGCTCACCACCATACAGTATTAGTGAGGAGAGTTAGTGCAGCTCACCATCCTACAGTATTAGTGAGGAGACTTAGTGCAGCTCACCACCATACAGTATTAGTGAAGAGACTTAGTGCAGCTCACCACCATACAGTATTAGAGAAGAGACTTAGTGCAGCTCACCACCATACAGTATTAGTGAGGAGACTTAGTGCAGCTCACCACCCTACAGTATTAGTGAAGAGACTTAGTGCAGCTCACCACCCTACAGTATTAGTGAGGAGACTTAGTGCAGCTCACCACCATACAGTATTAGTGAGGAGACTTAGTGCAGATCACCACCATACAGTATTAGTGAGGAGACTTAGTGCAGCTCACCACCCTACAGTATTAGTGAGGAGACTTAGTGCAGCTCACCACCCTACAGTATTAGTGAGGAGACTTAGTGCAGCTCACCACCATACAGTATTAGAGAAGAGACTTAGTGCAGCTCACCACCCTACAGTATTAGTGAGGAGACTTAGTGCAGCTCACCACCCTACAGTATTAGTGAGGAGACTTAGTGCAGCTCACCACCATACAGTATTAGTGAGGAGACTTAGTGCAGCTCACCACCATACAGTATTAGAGAAGAGACTTAGTGCAGCTCACCACCCTATAGTATTAGTGAGGAGACTTAGTGCAGCTCACCACCATACAGTATTAGAGAAGAGACTTAGTGCAGCTCACCACCATTTAGTTCAGCTCACCACCATACAGTATTAGTGAGGAGACTTAGTGCAGCTCACCACCATACAGTATTAGTGGAGAGACTTAGTGCAGCTCACCACCCTACAGTATTAGTGAGGAGACTTAGTGCAGCTCACCACCATACAGTATTAGAGAAGAGACTTAGTGCAGCTCACCACCATACAGTATTAGTGAGGAGACTTAGTGCAGCTCACCACCATACAGTATTAGTGAGGAGACTTAGTGCAGCTCACCACAATACAGTATTAGAGAAGAGACTTAGTGCAGCTCACCACCATACAGTATTAGAGAAGAGACTTAGTGCAGCTCACCACCATACAGTATTAGTGAGGAGACTTAGTGCAGCTCACTACCATACAGTATTAGAGAAGAGACTTAGTGCAGCTCACCACCATACAGTATTAGAGAAGAGACTTAGTGCAGCTCACCACCATACAGTATTAGAGAAGAGTCTTAGTGCAGCTCACCACCATACAGTATCAGTGAGGAGACTTAGTGCAGCTCACCACCATACAGTATTAGTGAGGTGACTTAGTGCAGCTCACCACCATACAGTATTAGTGAGGAGACTTAGTGCAGCTCACCACCATACAGTATTAGAGAAGAGACTTAGTGCAGCTCACCACCATACAGTATTAGAGAAGAGACTTAGTGCAGCTCACCACCATACAGTATTAGTGGAGAGACTAAGTGCAGCTCACCACCATACAGTATTAGTGAGGAGACTTAGTGAAGCTCACCACCATACAGTATTAGAGAAGAGACTTAGTGCAGCTCACCACCATACAGTATTAGTGAAGAGACTTAGTGCAGCTCATCACCATACAGTATTAGAGAAGTGACTTAGTGCAGCTCACCACCATACAGTATTAGTGAGGAGAGTTAGTGCAGCTCACCATCCTACAGTATTAGTGAGGAGACTTAGTGCAGCTCACCACCATACAGTATTAGTGAAGAGACTTAGTGCAGCTCACCACCATACAGTATTAGAGAAGAGACTTAGTGCAGCTCACCACCATACAGTATTAGTGAGGAGACTTAGTGCAGCTCACCACCCTACAGGTATTAGTGAAGAGACTTAGTGCAGCTCACCACCCTACAGTATTAGTGAGGAGACTTAGTGCAGCTCACCACCATACAGTATTAGTGAGGAGACTTAGTGCAGATCACCACCATACAGTATTAGTGAGGAGACTTAGTGCAGCTCACCACCCTACAGTATTAGTGAGGAGACTTAGTGCAGCTCACCACCCTACAGTATTAGTGAGGAGACTTAGTGCAGCTCACCACCATACAGTATTAGAGAAGAGACTTAGTGCAGCTCACCACCCTACAGTATTAGTGAGGAGACTTAGTGCAGCTCACCACCCTACAGTATTAGTGAGGAGACTTAGTGCAGCTCACCACCATACAGTATTAGTGAGGAGACATTAGTGCAGCTCACCACCATACAGTATTAGAGAAGAGACTTAGTGCAGCTCACCACCCTACTAGTATTAGTGAGGAGACTTAGTGCAGCTCACCACCCTACAGTATTAGTGAGGAGACTTAGTGCAGCTCACCACCCTACAGTATTAGTTAGGAGACTTAGTGCAGCTCACCACCATACAGTATTAGTGAGGTGACTTAGTGCAGCTCACCACCATACAGTATTAGTGAGGAGACTTAGTGCAGCTCACCACCATACAGTATTAGAGAAGAGACTTAGTGCAGCTCACCACCATACAGTATTAGAGAAGAGACTTAGTGCAGCTCACCACCATACAGTATTAGTGGAGAGACTAAGTGCAGCTCACCACCATACAGTATTAGTGAGGAGACTTAGTGAAGCTCACCACCATACAGTATTAGAGAAGAGACTTAGTGCAGCTCACCACCATACAGTATTAGTGAAGAGACTTAGTGCAGCTCATCACCATACAGTATTAGAGAAGTGACTTAGTGCAGCTCACCACCATACAGTATTAGTGAGGAGAGTTAGTGCAGCTCACCATCCTACAGTATTAGTGAGGAGACTTAGTGCAGCTCACCACCATACAGTATTAGTGAAGAGACTTAGTGCAGCTCACCACCATACAGTATTAGAGAAGAGACTTAGTGCAGCTCACCACCATACAGTATTAGTAAGGAGACTTAGTGCAGCTCACCACCCTACAGTATTAGTGAAGAGACTTAGTGCAGCTCACCACCATACAGTATTAGTGAGGAGACTTAGTGCAGCTCACCACCATACAGTATTAGTGAGGAGACTTAGTGCAGATCACCACCATACAGTATTAGTGAGGAGACTTAGTGCAGCTTACCACCCTACAGTATTAGTGAGGAGACTTAGTGCAGCTCACCACCCTACAGTATTAGTGAGGAGACTTAGTGCAGCTCACCACCATACAGTATTAGAGAAGAGACTTAGTGCAGCTCACCACCATACAGTATTAGTGAGGAGACTTAGTGCAGCTCACCACCATACAGTATTAGTGAGGAGACTTAGTGCAGCTCACCACCCTACAGTATTAGTGAGGAGACTTAGTGCAGCTCACCACCATACAGTATTAGTGAGGAGTCTTAGTGCAGCTCACCACCATACAGTATTAGTGAAGAGACTTAGTGTAGCTCACCACCCTACAGTATTAGAGAAGAGACTTAGTGCAGCTCACCACCATACAGTATTAGTGAGGAGACTTAGTGCAGCTCACCACCCTACAGTATTAGTGAAGAGACTTAGTGCAGCTCACCACCATACAGTATTAGTGAGGAGACTTAGTGCAGCTCACCACCATACAGTATTAGTGAGGAGAGTTAGTGCAGCTCACCATCCTACAGTATTAGTGAGGAGACTTAGTGCAGCTCACCACCATACAGTATTAGAGAAGAGACTTAGTGCAGCTCACCACCATACAGTATTAGTGAAGAGACTTAGTGCAGCTCATCACCATACAGTATTAGAGAAGAGACTTAGTGCAGCTCACCACCCTACAGTATTAGTGAGGAGACTTAGTGCAGCTCACCACCCTACAGTATTAGTGAGGAGACTTAGTGCAGCTCACCACCATACAGTATTAGTGAGGAGACTTAGTGCAGCTCACCACCATACAGTATTAGAGAAGAGACTTAGTGCAGCTCACCACCCTACAGTATTAGTGAGGAGACTTAGTGCAGCTCACCACCCTACAGTATTAGTGAGGAGACTTAGTGCAGCTCACCACCCTACAGTATTAGTTAGGAGACTTAGTGCAGCTCACCACCATACAGTATTAGTGAGGTGACTTAGTGCAGCTCACCACCATACAGTATTAGTGAGGAGACTTAGTGCAGCTCACCACCATACAGTATTAGAGAAGAGACTTAGTGCAGCTCACCACCATACAGTATTAGAGAAGAGACTTAGTGCAGCTCAACACCATACAGTATTAGTGGAGAGACTAAGTGCAGCTCACCACCATACAGTATTAGTGAGGAGACTTAGTGAAGCTCACCACCATACAGTATTAGAGAAGAGACTTAGTGCAGCTCACCACCATACAGTATTAGTGAAGAGACTTAGTGCAGCTCATCACCATACAGTATTAGAGAAGTGACTTAGTGCAGCTCACCACCATACAGTATTAGTGAGGAGAGTTAGTGCAGCTCACCATCCTACAGTATTAGTGAGGAGACTTAGTGCAGCTCACCACCATACAGTATTAGTGAAGAGACTTAGTGCAGCTCACCACCATACAGTATTAGAGAAGAGACTTAGTGCAGCTCACCACCATACAGTATTAGTAAGGAGACTTAGTGCAGCTCACCACCCTACAGTATTAGTGAAGAGACTTAGTGCAGCTCACCACCCTACAGTATTAGTGAGGAGACTTAGTGCAGCTCACCACCATACAGTATTAGTGAGGAGACTTAGTGCAGATCACCACCATACAGTATTAGTGAGGAGACTTAGTGCAGCTCACCACCCTACAGTATTAGTGAGGAGACTTAGTGCAGCTCACCACCCTACAGTATTAGTGAGGAGACTTAGTGCAGCTCACCACCATACAGTATTAGAGAAGAGACTTAGTGCAGCTCACCACCCTACAGTATTAGTGAGGAGACTTAGTGCAGCTCACCACCCTACAGTATTAGTGAGGAGACTTAGTGCAGCTCACCACCATACAGTATTAGTGAGGAGACTTAGTGCAGCTCACCACCATACAGTATTAGAGAAGAGACTTAGTGCAGCTCACCACCCTACAGTATTAGTGAGGAGACTTAGTGCAGCTCACCACCCTACAGTATTAGTGAGGAGACTTAGTGCAGCTCACCACCCTACAGTATTAGTTAGGAGACTTAGTGCAGCTCACCACCATACAGTATTAGTGAGGAGACTTAGTGCAGCTCACCACCATACAGTATTAGTGAGGAGACTTAGTGCAGCTCACCACCCTACAGTATTAGTGAGGAGACTTAGTGCAGCTCACCACCATACAGTATTAGTGAGGAGTCTTAGTGCAGCTCACCACCATACAGTATTAGTGAAGAGACTTAGTGTAGCTCACCACCCTACAGTATTAGAGAAGAGACTTAGTGCAGCTCACCACCATACAGTATTAGTGAGGAGACTTAGTGCAGCTCACCACCCTACAGTATTAGTGAAGAGACTTAGTGCAGCTCACCACCATACAGTATTAGAGAAGAGACTTAGTGCAGCTCACCACCATACAGTATTAGTGAAGAGACTTAGTGCAGCTCATCACCATACAGTATTAGAGAAGTGACTTAGTGCAGCTCACCACCATACAGTATTAGTGAGGAGAGTTAGTGCAGCTCACCATCCTACAGTATTAGTGAGGAGACTTAGTGCAGCTCACCACCATACAGTATTAGTGAAGAGACTTAGTGCAGCTCACCACCATACAGTATTAGAGAAGAGACTTAGTGCAGCTCACCACCATACAGTATTAGTAAGGAGACTTAGTGCAGCTCACCACCCTACAGTATTAGTGAAGAGACTTAGTGCAGCTCACCACCCTACAGTATTAGTGAGGAGACTTAGTGCAGCTCACCACCATACAGTATTAGTGAGGAGACTTAGTGCAGATCACCACCATACAGTATTAGTGAGGAGACTTAGTGCAGCTCACCACCCTACAGTATTAGTGAGGAGACTTAGTGCAGCTCACCACCCTACAGTATTAGTGAGGAGACTTAGTGCAGCTCACCACCATACAGTATTAGAGAAGAGACTTAGTGCAGCTCACCACCCTACAGTGTTAGTGAGGAGACTTAGTGCAGCTCACCACCCTACAGTATTAGTGAGGAGACTTAGTGCAGCTCACCACCATACAGTATTAGTGAGGAGACTTAGTGCAGCTCACCACCATACAGTATTAGAGAAGAGACTTAGTGCAGCTCACCACCCTACAGTATTAGTGAGGAGACTTAGTGCAGCTCACCACCCTACAGTATTAGTGAGGAGACTTAGTGCAGCTCACCACCCTACAGTATTAGTTAGGAGACTTAGTGCAGCTCACCACCATACAGTATTAGTGAGGAGACTTAGTGCAGCTCACCACCATACAGTATTAGTGAGGAGACTTAGTGCAGCTCACCACCCTACAGTATTAGTGAGGAGACTTAGTGCAGCTCACCACCATACAGTATTAGTGAGGAGTCTTAGTGCAGCTCACCACCATACAGTATTAGTGAAGAGACTTAGTGTAGCTCACCACCCTACAGTATTAGAGAAGAGACTTAGTGCAGCTCACCACCATACAGTATTAGTGAGGAGACTTAGTGCAGCTCACCACCCTACAGTATTAGTGAAGAGACTTAGTGCAGCTCACCACCATACAGTATTAGTGAGGGGACTTAGTGCAGCTCACCACCATACAGTATTAGTGAGGAGAGTTAGTGCAGCTCACCATCCTACAGTATTAGTGAGGAGACTTAGTGCAGCTCACCACCATACAGTATTAGAGAAGAGACTTAGTGCAGCTCACCACCATACAGTATTAGTGAAGAGACTTAGTGCAGCTCATCACCATACAGTATTAGAGAAGTGACTTAGTGCAGCTCACCACCATACAGTATTAGTGAGGAGAGTTAGTGCAGCTCACCATCCTACAGTATTAGTGAGGAGACTAGTGAGGAGACTTAGTGCAGCTCACCACCATACAGTATTAGTGAGGAGAGTTAGTGCAGCTCACCACCCTACACTATTAGTGAGGAGACTTAGTGCAGCTCACCACCATACAGTATTAGAGAAGAGACTTAGTGCAGCTCACCACCATTTAGTGCAGCTCACCACCATACAGTATTAGTGAGGAGACTTAGTGCAGCTCACCACCATACAGTATTAGTGGAGAGACTTAGTGCAGCTCACCACCCTACAGTATTAGTGAGGAGACTTAGTGCAGCTCACCACCATACAGTATTAGAGAAGAGACTTAGTGCAGCTCACCACCATACAGTATTAGTGAGGAGACTTAGTGCAGCTCACCACCATACAGTATTAGAGAGGAGACTTAGTGCAGCTCAGCACAATACAGTATTAGAGAAGAGACTTAGTGCAGGTCACCACCATACAGTATTAGAGAAGAGACTTAGTGCAGCTCACCACCATACAGTATTAGTGAGGAGACTTAGTGCAGCTCACTACCATACAGTATTAGAGAAGAGACTTAGTGCAGCTCACCACCATGCAGTATTAGAGAAGAGACTTAGTGCAGCTCACCACCATACAGTATTAGAGAAGAGTCTTAGTGCAGCTCACCACCATACAGTATTAGTGAGGAGACTTAGTGCAGCTCACCACCATACAGTATTAGTGAGGTGACTTAGTGCAGCTCACCACCATACAGTATTAGTGAGGAGACTTAGTGCAGCTCACCACCATACAGTATTAGAGAAGAGACTTAGTGCAGCTCACCACCATACAGTATTAGAGAAGAGACTTAGTGCAGCTCACCACCATACAGTATTAGTGGAGAGACTAAGTGCAGCTCACCACCATACAGTATTAGTGAGGAGACTTAGTGAAGCTCACCACCATACAGTATTAGAGAAGAGACTTAGTGCAGCTCACCACCATACAGTATTAGTGAAGAGACTTAGTGCAGCTCATCACCATACAGTATTAGAGAAGTGACTTAGTGCAGCTCACCACCATACAGTATTAGTGAGGAGAGTTAGTGCAGCTCACCAGCCTACAGTATTAGTGAGGAGACTTAGTGCAGCTCACCACCATACAGTATTAGTGAAGAGACTTAGTGCAGCTCACCACCATACAGTATTAGTGAGGAGACTTAGTGCAGCTCACCACCCTACAGTATTAGTGAAGAGACTTAGTGCAGCTCACCACCCTACAGTATTAGTGAGGAGACTTAGTGCAGCTCACCACCATACAGTATTAGTGAGGAGACTTAGTGCAGATCACCACCATACAGTATTAGTGAGGAGACTTAGTGCAGCTCACCACCCTACAGTATTAGTGAGGAGACTTAGTGCAGCTCACCACCCTACAGTATTAGTGAGGAGACTTAGTGCAGCTCACCACCATACAGTATTAGAGAAGAGACTTAGTGCAGCTCACCACCCTACAGTATTAGTGAGGAGACTTAGTGCAGCTCACCACCCTACAGTATTAGTGAGGAGACTTAGTGCAGCTCACCACCCTACAGTATTAGTGAGGAGACTTAGTGCAGCTCACCACCATACAGTATTAGTGAGGAGACTTAGTGCAGCTCACCACCATACAGTATTAGTGAGGAGACTTAGTGCAGCTCACCACCCTACAGTATTAGTGAGGAGACTTAGTGCAGCTCACCACCATACAGTATTAGTGAGGAGTCTTAGTGCAGCTCACCACCATACAGTATTAGTGAAGAGACTTAGTGTAGCTCACCACCCTACAGTATTAGAGAAGAGACTTAGTGCAGCTCACCACCATACAGTATTAGTGAGGAGACTTAGTGCAGCTCACCACCCTACAGTATTAGTGAAGAGACTTAGTGCAGCTCACCACCATACAGTATTAGTGAGGAGACTTAGTGCAGCTCACCACCATACAGTATTAGTGAGGAGACTTAGTGCAGCTCACCACCCTACAGTATTAGTGAAGAGACTTAGTGCAGCTCACCACCATACAGTATTAGTGAGGAGACTTAGTGCAGCTCACCACCATACAGTATTAGTGAGGAGACTTAGTGCAGCTCACCACCATACAGTATTAGAGAAGAGACTTAGTGCAGCTCACCACCATACAGTATTAGAGAAGAGACTTAGTGCAGCTCACCACCATACAGTATTAGTGAGGAGACTTAGTGCAGCTCACCACCATACAGTATTAGTGAGGAGACTTAGTGCAGCTCACCACCATACAGTATTAGAGAAGAGACTTAGTGCAGCTCACCACCATTTAGTGCAGCTCACCACCATACAGTATTAGTGAGGAGACTTAGTGCAGCTCACCACCATACAGTATTAGAGAAGAGACTTAGTGCAGCTCACCACCATACAGTATTAGTGAGAAGACTTAGTGCAGCTCACCACCCTACAGTATTAGTGAAGAGACTTAGTGCAGCTCACCACCATACAGTATTAGTGAGGAGACTTAGTGCAGCTCACCACCATACAGTATTAGTGAGGAGACTTAGTGCAGCTCACCACCATACAGTATTAGAGAAGAGACTTAGTGCAGCTCACCACCATTTAGTGCAGCTCACCACCATACAGTATTAGTGAGGAGACTTAGTGCAGCTCACCACCATACAGTATTAGAGAAGAGACTTAGTGCAGCTCACCACCATACAGTATTAGTGAGGAGACTTAGTGCAGCTCACCACCCTACAGTATTAGTGAAGAGACTTAGTGCAGCTCACCACCATACAGTATTAGTGAGGAGACTTAGTGCAGCTCACCACCATACAGTATTAGAGAAGAGACTTAGTGCAGCTCACCACCATACAGTATTAGTGAAGAGACTTAGTGCAGCTCACCACCATACAGGATTAGTGAGGAGAGTTAGTGCAGCTCACCACCCTACAGTATTAGTGAGGAGACTTAGTGCAGCTCACCACCATACAGTATTAGAGAAGAGACTTAGTGCAGCTCACCACCATTTAGTGCAGCTCACCACCATACAGTATTAGTGAGGAGACTTAGTGCAGCTCACCACCATACAGTATTAGAGAAGAGACTTAGTGCAGCTCACCACCATTTAGTGCAGCTCACCACCATACAGTATTAGTGAGGAGACTTAGTGCAGCTCACCACCATACAGTATTAGTGGAGAGACTTAGTGCAGCTCACCACCCTACAGTATTAGTGAGGAGACTTAGTGCAGCTCACCACCATACAGTATTAGAGAAGAGACTTAGTGCAGCTCACCACCATACAGTATTAGTGAGGTGACTTAGTGCAGCTCACCACCATACAGTATTAGAGAAGAGACTTAGTGCAGCTCACCACCATACAGTATTAGAGAAGAGACTTAGTGCAGCTCACCACCATACAGTATTAGAGAAGAGACTTAGTGCAGCTCACCACCATACAGTATTAGTGAGGAGACTTAGTGTAGCTCACTACCATACAGTATTAGTGAGGAGACTTAGTGCAGCTCACCACCATACAGTATTAGTGGAGAGACTAAGTGCAGCTCACCACCATACAGTATTAGTGAGGAGACTTAGTGAAGCTCACCACCATACAGTATTAGAGAAGAGACTTCGTGCAGCTCACCACCATACAGTATTAGAGAAGAGACTTAGTGCAGCTCACCACCATACAGTATTAGAGAAGAGACTTAGTGCAGCTCACCACCATACAGTATTAGTTAGGAGACTTAGTGTAGCTCACTACCATACAGTATTAGTGAGGAGACTTAGTGCAGCTCACCACCATACAGTATTAGTGGAGAGACTAAGTGCAGCTCACCACCATACAGTATTAGTGAGGAGACTTAGTGAAGCTCACCACCATACAGTATTAGAGAAGAGACTTTGTGCAGCTCACCACCATACAGTATTAGAGAAGAGACTTAGTGCAGCTCACCACCATACACTATTAGTGAGGAGATTTAGTGCAGCTCACCACCATACAGTATTAGTGAAGAGACTTAGTGCAGCTCACCACCATACAGTATTAGTGAAGAGACTTAGTGCAGCTCACCACCATACAGTATTAGTGAGGAGAGCTAGTGCAGCTCACCACCCTACAGTATTAGTGAAGAGACTTAGTGCAGCTCACCACCATACAGTATTAGTGAGGAGACTTAGTGCAGCTCACCACCATACAGTATTAGAGAAGAGACTTAGTGCAGCTCACCACCATACAGTATTAGTGAAGAGACTTAGTGCAGCTCACCACCATACAGGATTAGTGAGGAGAGTTAGTGCAGCTCACCACCCTACAGTATTAGTGAGGAGACTTAGTGCAGCTCACCACCATACAGTATTAGAGAAGAGACTTAGTGCAGCTCACCACCATTTAGTGCAGCTCACCACCATACAGTATTAGTGAGGAGACTTAGTGCAGCTCACCACCATACAGTATTAGAGAAGAGACTTAGTGCAGCTCACCACCATTTAGTGCAGCTCACCACCATACAGTATTAGTGAGGAGACTTAGTGCAGCTCACCACCATACAGTATTAGTGGAGAGACTTAGTGCAGCTCACCACCCTACAGTATTAGTGAGGAGACTTAGTGCAGCTCACCACCATACAGTATTAGAGAAGAGACTTAGTGCAGCTCACCACCATACAGTATTAGTGAGGTGACTTAGTGCAGCTCACCACCATACAGTATTAGAGAAGAGACTTAGTGCAGCTCACCACCATACAGTATTAGAGAAGAGACTTAGTGCAGCTCACCACCATACAGTATTAGAGAAGAGACTTAGTGCAGCTCACCACCATACAGTATTAGTGAGGAGACTTAGTGTAGCTCACTACCATACAGTATTAGTGAGGAGACTTAGTGCAGCTCACCACCATACAGTATTAGTGGAGAGACTAAGTGCAGCTCACCACCATACAGTATTAGTGAGGAGACTTAGTGAAGCTCACCACCATACAGTATTAGAGAAGAGACTTCGTGCAGCTCACCACCATACAGTATTAGAGAAGAGACTTAGTGCAGCTCACCACCATACAGTATTAGAGAAGAGACTTAGTGCAGCTCACCACCATACAGTATTAGTTAGGAGACTTAGTGTAGCTCACTACCATACAGTATTAGTGAGGAGACTTAGTGCAGCTCACCACCATACAGTATTAGTGGAGAGACTAAGTGCAGCTCACCACCATACAGTATTAGTGAGGAGACTTAGTGAAGCTCACCACCATACAGTATTAGAGAAGAGACTTTGTGCAGCTCACCACCATACAGTATTAGAGAAGAGACTTAGTGCAGCTCACCACCATACACTATTAGTGAGGAGATTTAGTGCAGCTCACCACCATACAGTATTAGTGAAGAGACTTAGTGCAGCTCACCACCATACAGTATTAGTGAAGAGACTTAGTGCAGCTCACCACCATACAGTATTAGTGAGGAGAGCTAGTGCAGCTCACCACCCTACAGTATTAGTGAGGAGAGTTAGTGCAGCTCACCACCCTACAGTATTAGAGAAGAGACTTAGTGCAGCTCACCACCATACAGTATTAGTGAGGAGACTTAGTGCAGCTCACCACCATACAGTATTAGAGAAGAGACTTAGT
Source organism: Oncorhynchus mykiss (assembly GCF_013265735.2). Taxonomy (NCBI): domain Eukaryota; kingdom Metazoa; phylum Chordata; class Actinopteri; order Salmoniformes; family Salmonidae; genus Oncorhynchus; species Oncorhynchus mykiss. Next base: position 35,954,480 of record NC_048588.1, read on the forward strand.
GCAGCTCACCACCATACAGTATTAGAGAAGAGACTTAGTGCAGCTCACCACCATACAGTATTAGTGAGGAGACTTAGTGCAGCTCACCACCATACAGTATTAGTGGAGAGACTTAGTGCAGCTCACCACCCTACAGTATTAGTGAGGAGACTTAGTGCAGCTCACCACCATACAGTATTAGTGGAGAGACTTAGTGCAGCTCACCACCATACAGTATTAGTGAGGAGACTTAGTGCAGCTCACCACCATACAGTATTAGTGGAGAGACTTAGTGCAGCTCACCACCCTACAGTATTAGTGAGGAGACTTAGTGCAGCTCACCACCATACAGTATTAGAGAAGAGACTTAGTGCAGCTCACCACCATACAGTATTAGAGAAGAGACTTAGTGCAGCTCACCACCATACAGTATTAGAGAAGAGACTTCGTGCAGCTCACCACCATACAGTATTAGTGAGGAGATTTAGTGCAGCTCACCACCATACAGTATTAGTGAAGAGACTTAGTGCAGCTCACCACCATACAGTATTAGTGAAGAGACTTAGTGCAGCTCACCACCATACAGTATTAGTGAGGAGAGCTAGTGCAGCTCACCACCCTACAGTATTAGTGAGGAGAGTTAGTGCAGCTCACCACCCTACAGTATTAGAGAAGAGACTTAGTGCAGCTCACCACCATACAGTATTAGTGAGGAGACTTAGTGCAGCTCACCACCATACAGTATTAGAGAAGAGACTTAGTGCAGCTCACCACCATACAGTATTAGAGAAGAGACTTAGTGCAGCTCACCACCATACAGTATTAGTGAGGAGACTTAGTGCAGCTCACCACCATACAGTATTAGTGGAGAGACTTAGTGCAGCTCACCACCCTACAGTATTAGTGAGGAGACTTAGTGCAGCTCACCACCATACAGTATTAGTGGAGAGACTTAGTGCAGCTCACCACCATACAGTATTAGTGAGGAGACTTAGTGCAGCTCACCACCATACAGTATTAGTGGAGAGACTTAGTGCAGCTCACCACCATACAGTATTAGAGAAGAGACTTAGTGCAGCTCACCACCATACAGTATTAGTGAGGAGACTTAGTGCAGCTCACCACCATACAGTATTAGTGGAGAGACTTCGTGCAGCTCACCACCATACAGTATTAGAGAAGAGACTTAGTGCAGCTCACCACCATACACTATTAGTGAGGAGACTTAGTGCAGCTCACCACCATACAGTATTAGTGAAGAGACTTAGTGCAGCTCACCACCAAACAGTATTAGTGAAGAGACTTAGTGCAGCTCACCACCATACAGTATTAGTGAGGAGAGCTAGTGCAGCTCACCACCCTACAGTATTAGTGAGGAGAGTTAGTGCAGCTCACCACCCTACAGTATTAGAGAAGAGACTTAGTGCAGCTCACCACCATACAGTATTAGTGAGGAGACTTAGTGCAGCTCACCACCATTCAGTATTAGAGAAGAGACTTAGTGCAGCTCACCACCATACAGTATTAGAGAAGAGACTTAGTGCAGCTCACCACCATACAGTATTAGTGAGGAGAGTTAGTGCAGCTCACCACCCTACAGTATTAGAGAAGAGACTTAGTGCAGCTCACCACCATACAGTATTAGTGAGGTGACTTAGTGCAGCTCACCACCATACAGTATTAGAGAAGAGACTTAGTGCAGCTCACCACCATACAGTATTAGTGAGGAGACTTAGTGCAGCTCACCACCATACAGTATTAGTGAGGAGACTTAGTGCACCTCACTACCATACAGTATTAGAGAAGAGACTTAGTGCACCTCACCACCATACAGTATTAGTGAAGAGACTTAGTGCAGCTCACCACCATACAGTATTAGAGAAGAGACTTAGTGCAGCTCACCACCATACAGTATTAGTGAAGAGATTTAGTGCAGCTCACCACCATACAGTATTAGAGAAGAGACTTAGTGCAGCTCACCACCATACAGTATTAGTGAGGAGACTTAGTGCAGCTCACCACCATACAGTATTAGTGAAGAGACTTAGTGCAGCTCACCACCATACAGTATTAGTGAAGAGACTTAGTGCAGCTCACCACCATACAGTATTAGTGAGGAGACTTAGTGCAGCTCACCACCATACAGTATTAGTGAGGAGACTTAGTGCAGCTCACCACCCTACAGTATTAGTGAAGAGACTTAGTGCAGCTCACCACCATACAGTATTAGTGAGGAGAGTTAGTGCAGCTCACCATCCTACAGTATTAGTGAGGAGACTAGTGAGGAGACTTAGTGCAGCTCACCACCATACAGTATTAGTGAGGAGAGTTAGTGCAGCTCACCACCCTACAGTATTAGAGAAGAGACTTAGTGCAGCTCACCACCATACAGTATTAGTGAGGAGACTTAGTGCAGCTCACCACCATACAGTATTAGTGGAGAGACTTCGTGCAGCTCACCACCATACAGTATTAGAGAAGAGACTTAGTGCAGCTCACCACCATACACTATTAGTGAGGAGACTTAGTGCAGCTCACCACCATACAGTATTAGTGAAGAGACTTAGTGCAGCTCACCACCAAACAGTATTAGTGAAGAGACTTAGTGCAGCTCACCACCATACAGTATTAGTGAGGAGAGCTAGTGCAGCTCACCACCCTACAGTATTAGTGAGGAGAGTTAGTGCAGCTCACCACCCTACAGTATTAGAGAAGAGACTTAGTGCAGCTCACCACCATACAGTATTAGTGAGGAGACTTAGTGCAGCTCACCACCCTACAGTATTAGTGAAGAGACTTAGTGCAGCTCACCACCATACAGTATTAGTGAGGAGACTTAGTGCACCTCACTACCATACAGTATTAGAGAAGAGACTTAGTGCACCTCACCACCATACAGTATTAGTGAAGAGACTTAGTGCAGCTCACCACCATACAGTATTAGAGAAGAGACTTAGTGCAGCTCACCACCATACAGTATTAGTGAAGAGATTTAGTGCAGCTCACCACCATACAGTATTAGAGAAGAGACTTAGTGCAGCTCACCACCATACAGTATTAGTGAGGAGACTTAGTGCAGCTCACCACCATACAGTATTAGTGAAGAGACTTAGTGCAGCTCACCACCATACAGTATTAGTGAAGAGACTTAGTGCAGCTCACCACCATACAGTATTAGTGAGGAGACTTAGTGCAGCTCACCACCATACAGTATTAGTGAGGAGACTTAGTGCAGCTCACCACCCTACAGTATTAGTGAAGAGACTTAGTGCAGCTCACCACCATACAGTATTAGTGAGGAGAGTTAGTGCAGCTCACCATCCTACAGTATTAGTGAGGAGACTAGTGAGGAGACTTAGTGCAGCTCACCACCATACAGTATTAGTGAGGAGAGTTAGTGCAGCTCACCACCCTACAGTATTAGTGAGGAGACTTAGTGCAGCTCACCACCATACAGTATTAGAGAAGAGACTTAGTGCAGCTCACCACCATTTAGTGCAGCTCACCACCATACAGTATTAGTGAGGAGACTTAGTGCAGCTCACCACCATACAGTATTAGAGAAGAGACTTAGTGCAGCTCACCACCATTTAGTGCAGCTCACCACCATACAGTATTAGTGAGGAGACTTAGTGCAGCTCACCACCATACAGTATTAGTGGAGAGACTTAGTGCAGCTCACCACCCTACAGTATTAGTGAGGAGACTTAGTGCAGCTCACCACCATACAGTATTAGAGAAGAGACTTAGTGCAGCTCACCACCATACAGTATTAGTGAGGAGACTTAGTGCAGCTCACCACCATACAGTATTAGTGAGGAGACTTAGTGCAGCTCACCACAATACAGTATTAGAGAAGAGACTTAGTGCAGCTCACCACCATACAGTATTAGAGAAGAGACTTAGTGCAGCTCACCACCATACAGTATTAGTGAGGAGACTTAGTGCAGCTCACTACCATACAGTATTAGAGAAGAGACTTAGTGCAGCTCACCACCATACAGTATTAGAGAAGAGACTTAGTGCAGCTCACCACAATACAGTATTAGAGAAGAGTCTTAGTGCAGCTCACCACCATACAGTATTAGTGAGGAGACTTAGTGCAGCTCACCACCATACAGTATTAGTGAGGTGACTTAGTGCAGCTCACCACCATACAGTATTAGTGAGGATACTTAGTGCAGCTCACCACCATACAGTATTAGAGAAGAGACTTAGTGCAGCTCACCACCATACAGTATTAGAGAAGAGACTTAGTGCAGCTCACCACCATACAGTATTAGTGGAGAGACTAAGTGCAGCTCACCACCATACAGTATTAGTGAGGAGACTTAGTGAAGCTCACCACCATACAGTATTAGAGAAGAGACTTAGTGCAGCTCACCACCATACAGTATTAGTGAAGAGACTTAGTGCAGCTCATCACCATACAGTATTGGAGAAGTGACTTAGTGCAGCTCACCACCATACAGTATTAGTGAGGAGAGTTAGTGCAGCTCACCATCCTACAGTATTAGTGAGGAGACTTAGTGCAGCTCACCACCATACAGTATTAGTGAAGAGACTTAGTGCAGCTCACCACCATACAGTATTAGAGAAGAGACTTAGTGCAGCTCACCACCATACAGTATTAGTGAGGAGACTTAGTGCAGCTCACCACCCTACAGTATTAGTGAAGAGACTTAGTGCAGCTCACCACCCTACAGTATTAGTGAGGAGACTTAGTGCAGCTCACCACCATACAGTATTAGTGAGGAGACTTAGTGCAGATCACCACCATACAGTATTAGTGAGGAGACTTAGTGCAGCTCACCACCCTACAGTATTAGTGAGGAGACTTAGTGCAGCTCACCACCATACAGTATTAGTGAGGAGACTTAGTGCACCTCACTACCATACAGTATTAGAGAAGAGACTTAGTGCACCTCACCACCATACAGTATTAGTGAAGAGACTTAGTGCAGCTCACCACCATACAGTATTAGAGAAGAGACTTAGTGCAGCTCACCACCATACAGTATTAGTGAAGAGATTTAGTGCAGCTCACCACCATACAGTATTAGAGAAGAGACTTAGTGCAGCTCACCACCATACAGTATTAGTGAGGAGACTTAGTGCAGCTCACCACCATACAGTATTAGTGAAGAGACTTAGTGCAGCTCACCACCATACAGTATTAGTGAAGAGACTTAGTGCAGCTCACCACCATACAGTATTAGTGAGGAGACTTAGTGCAGCTCACCACCATACAGTATTAGTGAGGAGACTTAGTGCAGCTCACCACCCTACAGTATTAGTGAAGAGACTTAGTGCAGCTCACCACCATACAGTATTAGTGAGGAGAGTTAGTGCAGCTCACCATCCTACAGTATTAGTGAGGAGACTAGTGAGGAGACTTAGTGCAGCTCACCACCATACAGTATTAGTGAGGAGAGTTAGTGCAGCTCACCACCCTACAGTATTAGTGAGGAGACTTAGTGCAGCTCACCACCATACAGTATTAGAGAAGAGACTTAGTGCAGCTCACCACCATTTAGTGCAGCTCACCACCATACAGTATTAGTGAGGAGACTTAGTGCAGCTCACCACCATACAGTATTAGAGAAGAGACTTAGTGCAGCTCACCACCATTTAGTGCAGCTCACCACCATACAGTATTAGTGAGGAGACTTAGTGCAGCTCACCACCATACAGTATTAGTGGAGAGACTTAGTGCAGCTCACCACCCTACAGTATTAGTGAGGAGACTTAGTGCAGCTCACCACCATACAGTATTAGAGAAGAGACTTAGTGCAGCTCACCACCATACAGTATTAGTGAGGAGACTTAGTGCAGCTCACCACCATACAGTATTAGTGAGGAGACTTAGTGGAGCTCACCACAATACAGTATTAGAGAAGAGACTTAGTGCAGCTCACCACCATACAGTATTAGAGAAGAGACTTAGTGCAGCTCACCACCATACAGTATTAGTGAGGAGACTTAGTGCAGCTCACTACCATACAGTATTAGAGAAGAGACTTAGTGCAGCTCACCACCATACAGTATTAGAGAAGAGACGTAGTGCAGCTCACCACCATACAGTATTAGAGAAGAGTCTTAGTGCAGCTCACCACCATACAGTATTAGTGAGGAGACTTAGTGCAGCTCACCACCATACAGTATTAGTGAGGTGACTTAGTGCAGCTCACCACCATACAGTATTAGTGAGGAGACTTAGTGCAGCTCACCACCATACAGTATTAGAGAAGAGACTTAGTGCAGCTCACCACCATACAGTATTAGAGAAGAGACTTAGTGCAGCTCACCACCATACAGTATTAGTGGAGAGACTAAGTGCAGCTCACCACCATACAGTATTAGTGAGGAGACTTAGTGAAGCTCACCACCATACAGTATTAGAGAAGAGACTTAGTGCAGCTCACCACCATACAGTATTAGTGAAGAGACTTAGTGCAGCTCATCACCATACAGTATTGGAGAAGTGACTTAGTGCAGCTCACCACCATACAGTATTAGTGAGGAGAGTTAGTGCAGCTCACCATCCTACAGTATTAGTGAGGAGACTTAGTGCAGCTCACCACCATACAGTATTAGTGAAGAGACTTAGTGCAGCTCACCACCATACAGTATTAGAGAAGAGACTTAGTGCAGCTCACCACCATACAGTATTAGTGAGGAGACTTAGTGCAGCTCACCACCCTACAGTATTAGTGAAGAGACTTAGTGCAGCTCACCACCATACAGTATTAGTGAAGAGATTTAGTGCAGCTCACCACCATACAGTATTAGAGAAGAGACTTAGTGCAGCTCACCACCATACAGTATTAGTGAGGAGACTTAGTGCAGCTCACCACCATACAGTATTAGTGAAGAGACTTAGTGCAGCTCACCACCATACAGTATTAGTGAAGAGACTTAGTGCAGCTCACCACCATACAGTATTAGTGAGGAGACTTAGTGCAGCTCACCACCATACAGTATTAGTGAGGAGACTTAGTGCAGCTCACCACCATACAGTATTAGTGAGGAGAGTTAGTGCAGCTCACCATCCTACAGTATTAGTGAGGAGACTAGTGAGGAGACTTAGTGCAGCTCACCACCATACAGTATTAGTGAGGAGAGTTAGTGCAGCTCACCACCCTACAGTATTAGTGAGGAGACTTAGTGCAGCTCACCACCATACAGTATTAGAGAAGAGACTTAGTGCAGCTCACCACCATTTAGTGCAGCTCACCACCATACAGTATTAGTGAGGAGACTTAGTGCAGCTCACCACCATACAGTATTAGAGAAGAGACTTAGTGCAGCTCACCACCATTTAGTGCAGCTCACCACCATACAGTATTAGTGAGGAGACTTAGTGCAGCTCACCACCATACAGTATTAGTGGAGAGACTTAGTGCAGCTCACCACCCTACAGTATTAGTGAGGAGACTTAGTGCAGCTCACCACCATACAGTATTAGAGAAGAGACTTAGTGCAGCTCACCACCATACAGTATTAGTGAGGAGACTTAGTGCAGCTCACCACCATACAGTATTAGTGAGGAGACTTAGTGCAGCTCACCACAATACAGTATTAGAGAAGAGACTTAGTGCAGCTCACCACCATACAGTATTAGAGAAGAGACTTAGTGCAGCTCACCACCATACAGTATTAGTGAGGAGACTTAGTGCAGCTCACTACCATACAGTATTAGAGAAGAGACTTAGTGCAGCTCACCACCATACAGTATTAGAGAAGAGACTTAGTGCAGCTCACCACCATACAGTATTAGAGAAGAGTCTTAGTGCAGCTCACCACCATACAGTATTAGTGAGGAGACTTAGTGCAGCTCACCACCATACAGTATTAGTGAGGTGACTTAGTGCAGCTCACCACCATACAGTATTAGTGAGGAGACTTAGTGCAGCTCACCACCATACAGTATTAGAGAAGAGACTTAGTGCAGCTCACCACCATACAGTATTAGAGAAGAGACTTAGTGAAGCTCACCACCATACAGTATTAGAGAAGAGACTTAGTGCAGCTCACCACCATACAGTATTAGTGAAGAGACTTAGTGCAGCTCATCACCATACAGTATTGGAGAAGTGACTTAGTGCAGCTCACCACCATACAGTATTAGTGAGGAGAGTTAGTGCAGCTCACCATCCTACAGTATTAGTGAGGAGACTTAGTGCAGCTTACCACCATACAGTATTAGTGAAGAGACTTAGTGCAGCTCACCACCATACAGTATTAGAGAAGAGACTTAGTGCAGCTCACCACCATACAGTATTAGTGAGGAGACTTAGTGCAGCTCACCACCCTACAGTATTAGTGAAGAGACTTAGTGCAGCTCACCACCATACAGTATTAGTGAAGAGATTTAGTGCAGCTCACCACCATACAGTATTAGAGAAGAGACTTAGTGCAGCTCACCACCATACAGTATTAGTGAGGAGACTTAGTGCAGCTCACCACCATACAGTATTAGTGAAGAGACTTAGTGCAGCTCACCACCATACAGTATTAGTGAAGAGACTTAGTGCAGCTCACCACCATACAGTATTAGTGAGGAGACTTAGTGCAGCTCACCACCATACAGTATTAGTGAGGAGACTTAGTGCAGCTCACCACCCTACAGTATTAGTGAAGAGACTTAGTGCAGCTCACCACCATACAGTATTAGTGAGGAGAGTTAGTGCAGCTCACCATCCTACAGTATTAGTGAGGAGACTAGTGAGGAGACTTAGTGCAGCTCACCACCATACAGTATTAGTGAGGAGAGTTAGTGCAGCTCACCACCCTACAGTATTAGTGAGGAGACTTAGTGCAGCTCACCACCATACAGTATTAGAGAAGAGACTTAGTGCAGCTCACCACCATTTAGTGCAGCTCACCACCATACAGTATTAGTGAGGAGACTTAGTGCAGCTCACCACCATACAGTATTAGAGAAGAGACTTAGTGCAGCTCACCACCATTTAGTGCAGCTCACCACCATACAGTATTAGTGAGGAGACTTAGTGCAGCTCACCACCATACAGTATTAGTGGAGAGACTTAGTGCAGCTCACCACCCTACAGTATTAGTGAGGAGACTTAGTGCAGCTCACCACCATACAGTATTAGAGAAGAGACTTAGTGCAGCTCACCACCATACAGTATTAGTGAGGAGACTTAGTGCAGCTCACCACCATACAGTATTAGTGAGGAGACTTAGTGCAGCTCACCACAATACAGTATTAGAGAAGAGACTTAGTGCAGCTCACCACCATACAGTATTAGAGAAGAGACTTAGTGCAGCTCACCACCATACAGTATTAGAGAAGAGTCTTAGTGCAGCTCACCACCATACAGTATTAGTGAGGAGACTTAGTGCAGCTCACCACCATACAGTATTAGTGAGGTGACTTAGTGCAGCTCACCACCATACAGTATTAGTGAGGAGACTTAGTGCAGCTCACCACCATACAGTATTAGAGAAGAGACTTAGTGCAGCTCACCACCATACAGTATTAGAGAAGAGACTTAGTGCAGCTCACCACCATACAGTATTAGTGGAGAGACTAAGTGCAGCTCACCACCATACAGTATTAGTGAGGAGACTTAGTGAAGCTCACCACCATACAGTATTAGAGAAGAGACTTAGTGCAGCTCACCACCATACAGTATTAGTGAAGAGACTTAGTGCAGCTCATCACCATACAGTATTGGAGAAGTGACTTAGTGCAGCTCACCACCATACAGTATTAGTGAGGAGAGTTAGTGCAGCTCACCATCCTACAGTATTAGTGAGGAGACTTAGTGCAGCTCACCACCATACAGTATTAGTGAAGAGACTTAGTGCAGCTCACCACCATACAGTATTAGAGAAGAGACTTAGTGCAGCTCACCACCATACAGTATTAGTGAGGAGACTTAGTGCAGCTCACCACCCTACAGTATTAGTGAAGAGACTTAGTGCAGCTCACCACCCTACAGTATTAGTGAGGAGACTTAGTGCAGCTCACCACCATACAGTATTAGTGAGGAGACTTAGTGCAGCTCACCACCATACAGTATTAGAGAAGAGACTTAGTGCAGCTCACCACCATACAGTATTAGAGAAGAGACTTAGTGAAGCTCACCACCATACAGTATTAGAGAAGAGACTTAGTGCAGCTCACCACCATACAGTATTAGTGAAGAGACTTAGTGCAGCTCATCACCATACAGTATTGGAGAAGTGACTTAGTGCAGCTCACCACCATACAGTATTAGTGAGGAGAGTTAGTGCAGCTCACCATCCTACAGTATTAGTGAGGAGACTTAGTGCAGCTTACCACCATACAGTATTAGTGAAGAGACTTAGTGCAGCTCACCACCATACAGTATTAGAGAAGAGACTTAGTGCAGCTCACCACCATACAGTATTAGTGAGGAGACTTAGTGCAGCTCACCACCCTACAGTATTAGTGAAGAGACTTAGTGCAGCTCACCACCATACAGTATTAGTGAAGAGATTTAGTGCAGCTCACCACCATACAGTATTAGAGAAGAGACTTAGTGCAGCTCACCACCATACAGTATTAGTGAGGAGACTTAGTGCAGCTCACCACCATACAGTATTAGTGAAGAGACTTAGTGCAGCTCACCACCATACAGTATTAGTGAAGAGACTTAGTGCAGCTCACCACCATACAGTATTAGTGAGGAGACTTAGTGCAGCTCACCACCATACAGTATTAGTGAGGAGACTTAGTGCAGCTCACCACCCTACAGTATTAGTGAAGAGACTTAGTGCAGCTCACCACCATACAGTATTAGTGAGGAGAGTTAGTGCAGCTCACCATCCTACAGTATTAGTGAGGAGACTAGTGAGGAGACTTAGTGCAGCTCACCACCATACAGTATTAGTGAGGAGAGTTAGTGCAGCTCACCACCCTACAGTATTAGTGAGGAGACTTAGTGCAGCTCACCACCATACAGTATTAGAGAAGAGACTTAGTGCAGCTCACCACCATTTAGTGCAGCTCACCACCATACAGTATTAGTGAGGAGACTTAGTGCAGCTCACCACCATACAGTATTAGAGAAGAGACTTAGTGCAGCTCACCACCATTTAGTGCAGCTCACCACCATACAGTATTAGTGAGGAGACTTAGTGCAGCTCACCACCATACAGTATTAGAGAAGAGACTTAGTGCAGCACACCACCATTTAGTGCAGCTCACCACCATACAGTATTAGTGAGGAGACTTAGTGCAGCTCACCACCATACAGTATTAGTGGAGAGACTTAGTGCAGCTCACCACCCTACAGTATTAGTGAGGAGACTTAGTGCAGCTCACCACCATACAGTATTAGAGAAGAGACTTAGTGCAGCTCACCACCATACAGTATTAGTGAGGAGACTTAGTGCAGCTCACCACCATACAGTATTAGAGAAAAGACTTAGTGCAGCTCACCACCATACAGTATTAGAGAAGAGACTTAGTGCAGCTCACCACCATACAGTATTAGTGAGGAGACTTAGTGCAGCTCACCACCATACAGTATTAGTGAGGTGACTTAGTGCAGCTCACCACCATACAGTATTAGTGAGGAGACTTAGTGCAGCTCACCACCATACAGTATTAGAGAAGAGACTTAGTGCAGCTCACCACCATACAGTATTAGAGAAGAGACTTAGTGCAGCTCACCACCATACAGTATTAGAGAAGAGACTTAGTGCAGCTCACCACCATACAGTATTAGTGAGGAGACTTAGTGTAGCTCACTACCATACAGTATTAGTGAGGAGACTTAGTGCAGCTCACCACCATACAGTATTAGTGGAGAGACTAAGTGCAGCTCACCACCATACAGTATTAGTGAGGAGACTTAGTGAAGCTCACCACCATACAGTATTAGAGAAGAGACTTCGTGCAGCTCACCACCATACAGTATTAGAGAAGAGACTTAGTGCAGCTCACCACCATACAGTATTAGAGAAGAGACTTAGTGCAGCTCACCACCATACAGTATTAGTGAGGAGACTTAGTGTAGCTCACTACCATACAGTATTAGTGAGGAGACTTAGTGCAGCTCACCACCATACAGTATTAGTGGAGAGACTAAGTGCAGCTCACCACCATACAATATTAGTGAGGAGACTTAGTGAAGCTCACCACCATACAGTATTAGAGAAGAGACTTCGTGCAGCTCACCACCATACAGTATTAGAGAAGAGACTTAGTGCAGCTCACCACCATACAGTATTAGAGAAGAGACTTAGTGCAGCTCACCACCATACAGTATTAGTGAGGAGACTTAGTGTAGCTCACTACCATACAGTATTAGTGAGGAGACTTAGTGCAGCTCACCACCATACAGTATTAGTGGAGAGACTAAGTGCAGCTCACCACCATACAGTATTAGTGAGGAGACTTAGTGAAGCTCACCACCATACAGTATTAGAGAAGAGACTTCGTGCAGCTCACCACCATACAGTATTAGAGAAGAGACTTAGTGCAGCTCACCACCATACACTATTAGTGAGGAGACTTAGTGCAGCTCACCACCATACAGTATTAGTGAAGAGACTTAGTGCAGCTCACCACCATACAGTATTAGTGAAGAGACTTAGTGCAGCTCACCACCATACAGTATTAGTGAGGAGAGCTAGTGCAGCTCACCACCCTACAGTATTAGTGAGGAGAGTTAGTGCAGCTCACCACCCTACAGTATTAGAGAAGAGACTTAGTGCAGCTCACCACCATACAGTATTAGTGAGGAGACTTAGTGCAGCTCACCACCATACAGTATTAGAGAAGAGACTTAGTGCAGCTCACCACCATACAGTATTAGAGAAGAGACTTAGTGCAGCTCACCACCATACAGTATTAGTGAGGAGACTTAGTGCAGCTCACCACCATACAGTATTAGTGGAGAGACTTAGTGCAGCTCACCACCCTACAGTATTAGTGAGGAGACTTAGTGCAGCTCACCACCATACAGTATTAGAGAAGAGACTTAGTGCAGCTCACCACCATACAGTATTAGTGAGGAGACTTAGTGCAGCTCACCACCATACAGTATTAGTGAGGAGACTTAGTGCAGCTCACCACCATACAGTATTAGAGAAGAGACTTAGTGCAGCTCACCACCATACAGTATTAGAGAAGAGACTTAGTGCAGCTCACCACCATACAGTATTAGTGAAGAGACTTAGTGCAGCTCACCACCATACAGTATTAGTGAGGAGAGTTAGTGCAGCTCACCATCCTACAGTATTAGTGAGGAGACTAGTGAGGAGACTTAGTGCAGCTCACCACCATACAGTATTAGTGAGGAGAGTTAGTGCAGCTCACCACCCTACAGTATTAGTGAGGAGACTTAGTGCAGCTCACCACCATACAGTATTAGAGAAGAGACTTAGTGCAGCTCACCACCATTTAGTGCAGCTCACCACCATACAGTATTAGTGAGGAGACTTAGTGCAGCTCACCACCATACAGTATTAGAGAAGAGACTTAGTGCAGCTCACCACCATTTAGTGCAGCTCACCACCATACAGTATTAGTGAGGAGACTTAGTGCAGCTCACCACCATACAGTATTAGTGGAGAGACTTAGTGCAGCTCACCACCCTACAGTATTAGTGAGGAGACTTAGTGCAGCTCACCACCATACAGTCTTAGAGAAGAGACTTAGTGCAGCTCACCACCATACAGTATTAGTGAGGAGACTTAGTGCAGCTCACCACCATACAGTATTAGTGAGGAGACTTAGTGCAGCTCACCACAATACAGTATTAGAGAAGAGACTTAGTGCAGCTCACCACCATACAGTATTAGAGAAGAGACTTAGTGCAGCTCACCACCATACAGTATTAGTGAGGAGACTTAGTGCAGCTCACTACCATACAGTATTAGAGAAGAGACTTAGTGCAGCTCACCACCATACAGTATTAGAGAAGAGACTTAGTGCAGCTCACCACCATACAGTATTAGAGAAGAGTCTTAGTGCAGCTCACCACCATACAGTATTAGTGAGGAGACTTAGTGCAGCTCACCACCATACAGTATTAGTGAGGTGACTTAGTGCAGCTCACCACCATACAGTATTAGTGAGGAGACTTAGTGCAGCTCACCACCATACAGTATTAGAGAAGAGACTTAGTGCAGCTCACCACCATACAGTATTAGAGAAGAGACTTAGTGCAGCTCACCACCATACAGTATTAGTGGAGAGACTAAGTGCAGCTCACCACCATACAGTATTAGTGAGGAGACTTAGTGAAGCTCACCACCATACAGTATTAGAGAAGAGACTTAGTGCAGCTCACCACCATACAGTATTAGTGAAGAGACTTAGTGCAGCTCATCACCATACAGTATTGGAGAAGTGACTTAGTGCAGCTCACCACCATACAGTATTAGTGAGGAGAGTTAGTGCAGCTCACCATCCTACAGTATTAGTGAGGAGACTTAGTGCAGCTCACCACCATACAGTATTAGTGAGGAGACTTAGTGCAGCTCACCACCATACAGTATTAGAGAAGAGACTTAGTGCAGCTCACCACCATACAGTATTAGTGAGGAGACTTAGTGCAGCTCACCACCCTACAGTATTAGTGAAGAGACTTAGTGCAGCTCACCACCCTACAGTATTAGTGAGGAGACTTAGTGCAGCTCACCACCATACAGTATTAGTGAGGAGACTTAGTGCAGATCACCACCATACAGTATTAGTGAGGAGACTTAGTGCAGCTCACCACCCTACAGTATTAGTGAGGAGACTTAGTGCAGCTCACCACCCTACAGTATTAGTGAGGAGACTTAGTGCAGCTCACCACCATACAGTATTAGAGAAGAGACTTAGTGCAGCTCACCACCCTACAGTATTAGTGAGGAGACTTAGTGCAGCTCACCACCCTACAGTATTAGTGAGGAGACTTAGTGCAGCTCACCACCATACAGTATTAGTGATGAGACTTAGTGCAGCTCACCACCATACAGTATTAGAGAAGAGACTTAGTGCAGCTCACCACCCTACAGTATTAGTGAGGAGACTTAGTGCAGCTCACCACCCTACAGTATTAGTGAGGAGACTTAGTGCAGCTCACCACCCTACAGTATTAGTGAGGAGACTTAGTGCAGCTCACCACCATACAGTATTAGTGAGGAGACTTAGTGCAGCTCACCACCATACAGTATTAGTGAGGAGACTTAGTGCAGCTCACCACCCTACAGTATTAGTGAGGAGACTTAGTGCAGCTCACCACCATACAGTATTAGTGAGGAGTCTTAGTGCAGCTCACCACCATACAGTATTAGTGAAGAGACTTAGTGTAGCTCACCACCCTACAGTATTAGAGAAGAGACTTAGTGCAGCTCACCACCATACAGTATTAGTGAGGAGACTTAGTGCAGCTCACCACCCTACAGTATTAGTGAAGAGACTTAGTGCAGCTCACCACCATACAGTATTAGTGAGGAGACTTAGTGCAGCTCACTACCATACAGTATTAGAGAAGAGACTTAGTGCAGCTCACCACCATACAGTATTAGAGAAGAGACTTAGTGCAGCTCACCACCATACAGTATTAGAGAAGAGTCTTAGTGCAGCTCACCACCATACAGTATTAGTGAGGAGACTTAGTGCAGCTCACCACCATACAGTATTAGTGAGGTGACTTAGTGCAGCTCACCACCATACAGTATTAGTGAGGAGACTTAGTGCAGCTCACCACCATACAGTATTAGAGAAGAGACTTAGTGCAGCTCACCACCATACAGTATTAGAGAAGAGACTTAGTGCAGCTCACCACCATACAGTATTAGTGGAGAGACTAAGTGCAGCTCACCACCATACAGTATTAGTGAGGAGACTTAGTGAAGCTCACCACCATACAGTATTAGAGAAGATACTTAGTGCAGCTCACCACCATACAGTATTAGTGAAGAGACTTAGTGCAGCTCATCACCATACAGTATTGGAGAAGTGACTTAGTGCAGCTCACCACCATACAGTATTAGTGAGGAGAGTTAGTGCAGCTCACCATCCTACAGTATTAGTGAGGAGACTTAGTGCAGCTCACCACCATACAGTATTAGTGAAGAGACTTAGTGCAGCTCACCACCATACAGTATTAGAGAAGAGACTTAGTGCAGCTCACCACCATACAGTATTAGTGAGGAGACTTAGTGCAGCTCACCACCCTACAGTATTAGTGAAGAGACTTAGTGCAGCTCACCACCCTACAGTATTAGTGAGGAGACTTAGTGCAGCTCACCACCATACAGTATTAGTGAGGAGACTTAGTGCAGATCACCACCATACAGTATTAGTGAGGAGACTTAGTGCAGCTCACCACCCTACAGTATTAGTGAGGAGACTTAGTGCAGCTCACCACCCTACAGTATTAGTGAGGAGACTTAGTGCAGCTCACCACCATACAGTATTAGAGAAGAGACTTAGTGCAGCTCACCACCCTACAGTATTAGTGAGGAGACTTAGTGCAGCTCACCACCCTACAGTATTAGTGAGGAGACTTAGTGCAGCTCACCACCATACAGTATTAGTGAGGAGACTTAGTGCAGCTCACCACCATACAGTATTAGAGAAGAGACTTAGTGCAGCTCACCACCCTACAGTATTAGTGAGGAGACTTAGTGCAGCTCACCACCCTACAGTATTAGTGAGGAGACTTAGTGCAGCTCACCACCCTACAGTATTAGTGAGGAGACTTAGTGCAGCTCACCACCATACAGTATTAGTGAGGAGACTTAGTGCAGCTCACCACCATACAGTATTAGTGAGGAGACTTAGTGCAGCTCACCACCCTACAGTATTAGTGAGGAGACTTAGTGCAGCTCACCACCATACAGTATTAGTGAGGAGACTTAGTGCAGCTCACCACCATACAGTATTAGAGAAGAGACTTAGTGCAGCTCACCACCCTACAGTATTAGTGAGGAGACTTAGTGCAGCTCACCACCCTACAGTATTAGTGAGGAGACTTAGTGCAGCTCACCACCCTACAGTATTAGTGAGGAGACTTAGTGCAGCTCACCACCATACAGTATTAGTGAGGAGACTTAGTGCAGCTCACCACCATACAGTATTAGTGAGGAGACTTAGTGCAGCTCACCACCCTACAGTATTAGTGAGGAGACTTAGTGCAGCTCACCACCATACAGTATTAGTGAGGAGTCTTAGTGCAGCTCACCACCATACAGTATTAGTGAAGAGACTTAGTGTAGCTCACCACCCTACAGTATTAGAGAAGAGACTTAGTGCAGCTCACCACCATACAGTATTAGTGAGGAGACTTAGTGCAGCTCACCACCCTACAGTATTAGTGAAGAGACTTAGTGCAGCTCACCACCATACAGTATTAGTGAGGAGACTTAGTGCAGCTCACCACCATACAGTATTAGTGAGGAGACTTAGTGCAGCTCACCACCATACAGTATTAGTGAGGAGACTTAGTGCAGCTCACCACCATACAGTATTAGAGAAGAGACTTAGTGCAGCTCACCACCATACAGTATTAGAGAAGAGACTTAGTGCAGCTCACCACCATACAGTATTAGTGAGGAGACTTAGTGCAGCTCACCACCATACAGTATTAGTGAGGAGACTTAGTGCAGCTCACCACCATACAGTATTAGTGAGGAGACTTAGTGCAGCTCACCACCATACAGTATTAGAGAAGAGACTTAGTGCAGCTCACCACCATACAGTATTAGTGAGGAGACTTAGTGCAGCTCACCACCCTACAGTATTAGTGAAGAGACTTAGTGCAGCTCACCACCATACAGTATTAGTGAGGAGACTTAGTGCAGCTCACCACCATACAGTATTAGAGAAGAGACTTAGTGCAGCTCACCACCATACATTATTAGTGAAGAGACTTAGTGCAGCTCACCACCATACAGTATTAGTGAGGAGAGTTAGTGCAGCTCACCACCCTACAGTATTAGTGAGGAGACTTAGTGCAGCTCACCACCATACAGTATTAGAGAAGAGACTTAGTGCAGCTCACCACCATTTAGTGCAGCTCACCACCATACAGTATTAGTGAGGAGACTTAGTGCAGCTCACCACCATACAGTATTAGAGAAGAGACTTAGTGCAGCACACCACCATTTAGTGCAGCTCACCACCATACAGTATTAGTGAGGAGACTTAGTGCAGCTCACCACCATACAGTATTAGTGGAGAGACTTAGTGCAGCTCACCACCCTACAGTATTAGTGAGGAGACTTAGTGCAGCTCACCACCATACAGTATTAGAGAAGAGACTTAGTGCAGCTCACCACCATACAGTATTAGTGAGGAGACTTAGTGCAGCTCACCACCATACAGTATTAGAGAAGAGACTTAGTGCAGCTCACCACCATACAGTATTAGAGAAGAGACTTAGTGCAGCTCACCACCATACAGTATTAGTGAGGAGACTTAGTGCAGCTCACCACCATACAGTATTAGAGAAGAGACTTAGTGCAGCTCACCACCATACAGTATTAGTGAGGAGACTTAGTGCAGCTCACCACCCTACAGTATTAGTGAAGAGACTTAGTGCAGCTCACCACCATACAGTATTAGTGAGGAGACTTAGTGCAGCTCACCACCATACAGTATTAGAGAAGAGACTTAGTGCAGCTCACCACCATACATTATTAGTGAAGAGACTTAGTGCAGCTCACCACCATACAGTATTAGTGAGGAGAGTTAGTGCAGCTCACCACCCTACAGTATTAGTGAGGAGACTTAGTGCAGCTCACCACCATACAGTATTAGAGAAGAGACTTAGTGCAGCTCACCACCATTTAGTGCAGCTCACCACCATACAGTATTAGTGAGGAGACTTAGTGCAGCTCACCACCATACAGTATTAGAGAAGAGACTTAGTGCAGCACACCACCATTTAGTGCAGCTCACCACCATACAGTATTAGTGAGGAGACTTAGTGCAGCTCACCACCATACAGTATTAGTGGAGAGACTTAGTGCAGCTCACCACCCTACAGTATTAGTGAGGAGACTTAGTGCAGCTCACCACCATACAGTATTAGAGAAGAGACTTAGTGCAGCTCACCACCATACAGTATTAGTGAGGAGACTTAGTGCAGCTCACCACCATACAGTATTAGAGAAGAGACTTAGTGCAGCTCACCACCATACAGTATTAGAGAAGAGACTTAGTGCAGCTCACCACCATACAGTATTAGTGAGGAGACTTAGTGCAGCTCACCACCATACAGTATTAGTGAGGAGACTTAGTGCAGCTCACCACCATACAGTATTAGAGAAGAGACTTAGTGCAGCTCACCACCATACAGTATTAGAGAAGAGACTTAGTGCAGCTCACCACCATACAGTATTAGAGAAGAGACTTAGTGCAGCTCACCACCATACAGTATTAGTGAGGAGACTTAGTGTAGCTCACTACCATACAGTATTAGTGAGGAGACTTAGTGCAGCTCACCACCATACAGTATTAGTGGAGAGACTAAGTGCAGCTCACCACCATACAGTATTAGTGAGGAGACTTAGTGAAGCTCACCACCATACAGTATTAGAGAAGAGACTTCGTGCAGCTCACCACCATACAGTATTAGAGAAGAGACTTAGTGCAGCTCACCACCATACAGTATTAGAGAAGAGACTTAGTGCAGCTCACCACCATACAGTATTAGTGAGGAGACTTAGTGTAGCTCACTACCATACAGTATTAGTGAGGAGACTTAGTGCAGCTCACCACCATACAGTATTAGTGGAGAGACTAAGTGCAGCTCACCACCATACAATATTAGTGAGGAGACTTAGTGCAGCTCACCACCATACAGTATTAGAGAAGAGACTTAGTGCAGCTCACCACCATACAGTATTAGTGAGGAGACTTAGTGTAGCTCACTACCATACAGTATTAGTGAGGAGACTTAGTGCAGCTCACCACCATACAGTATTAGTGGAGAGACTAAGTGCAGCTCACCACCATACAGTATTAGTGAGGAGACTTAGTGAAGCTCACCACCATACAGTATTAGAGAAGAGACTTCGTGCAGCTCACCACCATACAGTATTAGAGAAGAGACTTAGTGCAGCTCACCACCATACACTATTAGTGAGGAGACTTAGTGCAGCTCACCACCATACAGTATTAGTGAAGAGACTTAGTGCAGCTCACCACCATACAGTATTAGTGAAGAGACTTAGTGCAGCTCACCACCATACAGTATTAGTGAGGAGAGCTAGTGCAGCTCACCACCCTACAGTATTAGTGAGGAGAGTTAGTGCAGCTCACCACCCTACAGTATTAGAGAAGAGACTTAGTGCAGCTCACCACCATACAGTATTAGTGAGGAGACTTAGTGCAGCTCACCACCATACAGTATTAGAGAAGAGACTTAGTGCAGCTCACCACCATACAGTATTAGAGAAGAGACTTAGTGCAGCTCACCACCATACAGTATTAGTGAGGAGACTTAGTGCAGCTCACCACCATACAGTATTAGTGGAGAGACTTAGTGCAGCTCACCACCCTACAGTATTAGTGAGGAGACTTAGTGCAGCTCACCACCATACAGTATTAGAGAAGAGACTTAGTGCAGCTCACCACCATACAGTATTAGTGAGGAGACTTAGTGCAGCTCACCACCATACAGTATTAGTGAGGAGACTTAGTGCAGCTCACCACCATACAGTATTAGAGAAGAGACTTAGTGCAGCTCACCACCATACAGTATTAGAGAAGAGACTTAGTGCAGCTCACCACCATACAGTATTAGTGAGGAGACTTAGTGCAGCTCACCACCATACAGTATTAGAGAAGAGACTTAGTGCAGCTCACCACCATACAGTATTAGAGAAGAGACTTAGTGCAGCTCACCACCATACAGTATTAGTGAGGAGACTTAGTGCAGTTCACCACCATACAGTATTAGTGAGGTGACTTAGTGCAGCTCACCACCATACAGTATTAGTGAGGAGACTTAGTGCAGCTCACCACCATACAGTATTAGAGAAGAGACTTAGTGCAGCTCACCACCATACAGTATTAGAGAAGAGACTTAGTGCAGCTCACCACCATACAGTATTAGAGAAGAGACTTAGTGCAGCTCACCACCATACAGTATTAGAGAAGAGACTTAGTGCAGCTCACCACCATACAGTATTAGTGAGGAGACTTAGTGTAGCTCACTACCATACAGTATTAGTGAGGAGACTTAGTGCAGCTCACCACCATACAGTATTAGTGGAGAGACTAAGTGCAGCTCACCACCATACAGTATTAGTGAGGAGACTTAGTGAAGCTCACCACCATACAGTATTAGAGAAGAGACTTAGTGCAGCTCACCACCATACAGTATTAGAGAAGAGACTTCGTGCAGCTCACCACCATACAGTATTAGAGAAGAGACTTAGTGCAGCTCACCACCATACACTATTAGTGAGGAGACTTAGTGCAGCTCACCACCATACACTATTAGTGAGGAGACTTAGTGCAGCTCACCACCATACAGTATTAGTGAAGAGACTTAGTGCAGCTCACCACCATACAGTATTAGTGAAGAGACTTAGTGCAGCTCACCACCATACAGTATTAGTGAGGAGAGCTAGTGCAGCTCACCACCCTACAGTATTAGTGAGGAGAGTTAGTGCAGCTCACCACCCTACAGTATTAGAGAAGAGACTTAGTGCAGCTCACCACCATACAGTATTAGTGAGGAGACTTAGTGCAGCTCACCACCATTCAGTATTAGAGAAGAGACTTAGTGCAGCTCACCACCATACAGTATTAGTGAGGAGACTTAGTGCAGCTCACCACCATACAGTATTAGTGAGGAGACTTAGTGCACCTCACTACCATACAGTATTAGAGAAGAGACTTAGTGCACCTCACCACCATACAGTATTAGTGAAGAGACTTAGTGCAGCTCACCACCATACAGTATTAGAGAAGAGACTTAGTGCAGCTCACCACAATACAGTATTAGTGAAGAGACTTAGTGCAGCTCACCACCATACAGTATTAGAGAAGAGACTTAGTGCAGCTCACCACCATACAGTATTAGTGAGGAGACTTAGTGCAGCTCACCACCATACAGTATTAGTGAAGAGACTTAGTGCAGCTCACCACCATACAGTATTAGTGAAGAGACTTAGTGCAGCTCACCACCATACAGTATTAGTGAGGAGACTTAGTGCAGCTCACCACCATACAGTATTAGTGAGGAGACTTAGTGCTGCTCACCACCATACAGTATTAGTGAGGAGACTTAGTGCAGCTCACCACCATACAGTATTAGTGAGCAGACTTAGTGCAGATCACCACCATACAGTATTAGAGAAGAGACTTAGTGCAGCTCACCACCCTACAGTATTAGTGAGGAGACTTAGTGCAGCTCACCACCCTACAGTATTATTGAGGAGACTTAGTGCAGCTCACCACCATACAGTATTAGAGAAGAGACTTAGTGCAGCTCACCACCATACAGTATTAGTGAGGAGACTTAGTGCAGCTCACCACCATACAGTATTAGTGAGGAGACTTAGTGCAGCTCACCACCATACAGTATTAGAGAAGAGACTTAGTGCAGCTCACCACCATACAGTATTAGAGAAGAGACTTAGTGCAGCTCACCACCATACAGTATTAGTGAGGAGACTTAGTGCAGCTCACCACCATACAGTATTAGAGAAGAGACTTAGTGCAGCTCACCACCATACAGTATTAGAGAAGAGACTTAGTGCAGCTCACCACCATACAGTATTAGTGAGGAGACTTAGTGCAGTTCACCACCATACAGTATTAGTGAGGTGACTTAGTGCAGCTCACCACCATACAGTATTAGTGAGGAGACTTAGTGCAGCTCACCACCATACAGTATTAGAGAAGAGACTTAGTGCAGCTCACCACCATACAGTATTGGAGAAGAGACTTAGTGCAGCTCACCACCATACAGTATTAGTGAGGAGACTTAGTGTAGCTCACTACCATACAGTATTAGTGAGGAGACTTAGTGCAGCTCACCACCATACAGTATTAGTGGAGAGACTAAGTGCAGCTCACCACCATACAGTATTAGTGAGGAGACTTAGTGAAGCTCACCACCATACAGTATTAGAGAAGAGACTTAGTGCAGCTCACCACCATACAGTATTAGAGAAGAGACTTCGTGCAGCTCACCACCATACAGTATTAGAGAAGAGACTTAGTGCAGCTCACCACCATACACTATTAGTGAGGAGACTTAGTGCAGCTCACCACCATACAGTATTAGTGAAGAGACTTAGTGCAGCTCACCACCATACAGTATTAGTGAAGAGATTTAGTGCAGCTCACCACCATACAGTATTAGTGAGGAGAGCTAGTGCAGCTCACCACCCTACAGTATTAGTGAGGAGAGTTAGTGCAGCTCACCACCCTACAGTGTTAGAGAAGAGACTTAGTGCAGCTCACCACCATACAGTATTAGTGAGGAGACTTAGTGCAGCTCACCACCATTCAGTATTAGAGAAGAGACTTAGTGCAGCTCACCACCATACAGTATTAGAGAAGAGACTTAGTGCAGCTCACCACCATACAGTATTAGTGAGGAGAGTTAGTGCAGCTCACCACCCTACAGTATTAGAGAAGAGACTTAGTGCAGCTCACCACCATACAGTATTAGTGAGGTGACTTAGTGCAGCTCACCACCATACAGTATTAGAGAAGAGACTTAGTGCAGCTCACCACCATACAGTATTAGTGAGGAGACTTAGTGCAGCTCACCACCATAAAGTATTAGTGAGGAGACTTAGTGCACCTCACTACCATACAGTATTAGAGAAGAGACTTAGTGCACCTCACCACCATACAGTATTAGTGAAGAGACTTAGTGCAGCTCACCACCATACAGTATTAGAGAAGAGACTTAGTGCAGCTCACCACCATACAGTATTAGTGAAGAGACTTAGTGCAGCTCACCACCATTCAGTATTAGAGAAGAGACTTAGTGCAGCTCACCACCATACAGTATTAGTGAGGAGACTTAGTGCAGCTCACCACCATACAGTATTAGTGAAGAGACTTAGTGCAGCTCACCACCATACAGTATTAGTGAAGAGACTTAGTGCAGCTCACCACCATACAGTATTAGTGAGGAGACTTAGTGCAGCTCACCACCCTACAGTATTAGTGAAGAGACTTAGTGCAGCTCACCACCATACAGTATTAGTGAAGAGACTTAGTGTAGCTCACCACCCTACAGTATTAGAGAGGAGACTTAGTGCAGCTCACCACCCTACAGTATTAGTGAGGAGACTTAGTGCAGCTCACCACCCTACAGTATTAGTGAGGAGACTTAGTGCAGATCACCACCCTGTGATGCATTTTCTTAACATTCAGAATGTTTGTATGTAATGTTTAATACTGGACCAAGATTTTTTTTAAAGAAAGTCCATGAAAATATTAATTGGATGCTAAAAAAATCCCCTTTCCCCCTCTCTGTCTGTCTAGTATCCACTCTGTATCCCACTGTTCCTTGGCTTTTCTCCTCACACAAAGGCCTACACACACACACACACACACACACACACACACACACACACACACACACACACACGTTGACTTTAACATTCCGGGATCCCGCTGATTTCTCCGTATTCCCCTGGCAGGCTAGCGTTCCTGGCATCTCCAGTGGGAGCGGATCCTTAATGAATCATGAGTGTGTGGGTGTGTGTGTGTGTGGGGGGGGGGGGGGGGGGGGAGTCCCCTACCATAATGAAGGCTCCACAGCAGGAGTCCCTCAGAAGGACGTGGTCACGTGTAGCCAGGGTCTGGAGCAGGACGTCTGCACATGTAGCCAGGGTCTGGAGCAGGATGTCTGCACATGTAGCCAGGGCCGGGGATCAGGGGCAGGAAGTGGTCACTTTAAAACAGTTACAGAGTTTAATGGCTGTGATAGGAGAAAACTGAGGATGGATCAGCAAAATTGTAGTTACTCCACAATACTAACCTAATTGACAGAGTGAAAAGAAGGAAACCTGTACAGAATAAAAAATATTCCAAAACCTGCTTCCTGTTTGCAAGAAAATGTGGCAAAGCAATTTACTTTTGGTCCTGCAATCAGTTATTAAAAATCTGATTTAAAAAAAAAACATTAATGAGTGTCTGCATCATGTTATGGGTGTGCTTGTAATCTTTAAGGACTGGGGAGCTTTTTTTCAGGATAAAACATTTATGGAATGGAGATAAGCACAGGCAAAATTCTAGAGCAACACCTAGTCAGTCTGCTTTCAAGCATACACTTTTTTGAATTCACCTTTCAGCAGGACAATAACTCAAAACACAAGGCCAAATCTACACTGGCGTTGCTTACCAAGAAGACAGTGAATGTTCCTGAGTGGCCGAGTTACAGTTTTGACTTAAATCTACTTGAAAATCTTTGGAAAGACTTGAACATTTTTGTTGTTTACATTTTGAAAAGAGTAATAGGCAAGTGTTGCACAAGCCAGATGTGGAAAGTTTGTTGAGATTTACCCAGAAAGACTCAAAGCTCTAATCACTGCCAAAGGTGCTTCTACAAAGTATTGACTCAGGGGTATGAATACATCTCTCTCCCAGACATCTCTCCCCTAGACATCTCTCCCCCAGACAGCAGACATCTCTCTCCCCAGACATTTCTCCCCCAGAAATCTCTCTCCCCAGACATCTCTCCCCAGACATCTCTCCCCCAGACATCTCTCCCCCAGACATCTCTCTCCCCAGACATCTCTCCCCAGACATCTCTCCCTCAGACATCTCCCCCCAGACATCTCTCTCCCCAGACATCTCTCCCCAGACATCTCTCCCCCAGACATCTCTCCCCCAGACATCTCTCCCCAGACATCTCTCCCCCACACATCTCTCTCCCCCACACATCTCTCTCCCCCACACATCTCTCTCCTCCACACATCTCTCTCCCCCACACATCTCTCTCCCCACACATCTCTCTCCCCACACATCTCTCTCCCCACACATCTCTCTCCCCACACATCTCTCCCCCAGAGAAAATAATCCCCACAGGGCAGCATTTCTCTGAAGTCTCAATTCCAGGGGTAGAGAGATGGGGGGGAAACTATCCACTCTCACAAAACAGTTGATTTAGTTGAAAAGTCTGGGATTTTCATAGCTGCAGCATATCATTAGGGAAACAGCAGGAGAACGCCTCGGGTTGACTGCCAGGCCAGTATGTAACAACTTCAATCAGCCTTCATAAAGGCATGTGGCTTACAGCAGCCAACCCACCACTCTGCAGTTCTTTCTTAAAGTAATGGACATCTACAGGCCACTGCAGTTCTTTCTTAAAGTACTGAACATCTACAGGCCACTGCAGTAGTGTGGATGAGTTTAATATTACAGTGGATTAAGTCTTCAAGCCAATCTAGACACTACCTTTACACTGTAACTCCTCCTGAACAACCCAATCTAGACACTACCTTTACACTGTAACTCCTCTTGAACAACCCAATCTAGACACTACCTTTACACTGTAACTCCTCCTGAACAACCCAATCTAGACACTACCTTTACACTGTAACTCCTCTTGAACAACCCAATCTAGACACTACCTTTACACTGTAACTCCTCTTGAACAACCCAATCTAGACACTACCTTTACACTGTAACTCCTCCTGAACAACCCAATCTAGACACTACCTTTACACTGTAACTCCTCTTGAACAACCCAATCTAGACACTACCTTTACACTGTAACTCCTCCTGAACAACCCAATCTAGGCACTACCTTTACACTGTAACTCCTCCTGAACAACCCAATCTAGACACTAACTTTACACTGTAACTCCTCCTGAACAACCCAATCTAGACACTACTTTCACACTGTAGCTCCTCCTGAGCAACCCAATCTAGACACTACCTTTACACTGTAACTCCTCCTGAACAATCCAATCTAGACACTACTTTTACACAGTAGCTCCTCCTGAGCAACCCAATCTAGACACTACCTTTACACAGTAGCTCCTCCTGAGCAACACTGAACACGTTGTCTATCTTGACGTTGATTCAGGGTCAGAGGACTGGGCATTTATTACCCACAAGCCTTCACACACAGTTACACATTGTACCATTGAAGACAAAGCTCATTTACTGCATCTCAATTGATCAGTGAGTGATTAATCTGACAGACAGAACACAAACAACATCGCCCTGATACCTGAACACGTGCATTTCTCAGTCAATAGCGTTCGATCTGTCGGTGTATGGGGTTAGCTCTACACACCTCCTCAAACATGTATCCTATATTGCCAGCAGATGGGGATATAATCTAAGACAACTCATGCAATCATTTCCACTCATACAAAGTCTATGAAAATATTGAAGAATGCAGTGGAAAGCATTATTGCAATTTAGCTTCATCCCTGTAGTTGTCAATGTGTAGGAATACCCCCTTTTCACTAGAAACGAGCCGTGATCGAGATTCAAGACTGCATTTCTGCAGGGAGAAACCTGTTTATTAAGTGTTTTATTAGGCTGGAACAGTCTGACAACAGTCTGACGACAGTCTGACGACAGCCTGACGACAGCCTGACGACAGCCTGACGACAGTCTGACGACAGTCTGACGACAGCCTGACATCACCCTGACGACAGCCTGACGACAGCCTGACGACAGTCTGACGACAGTCTGACGACAGCCTGACATCAGCCTGACAACAGTCTGACAACGGCCTGACAACGGCCTGACAACGGTCTGACAACGGTCTGACAACGGTCTGACAACGGTCTGACAACGGTCTGACAACAGTCTGACAACAGTCTGACAACAGTCTGACAACAGTCTGACAACAGTCTGAGTCTATGTAAAGCTCAGTTGGTAGAGCATGGAGCAACACCAGGGTTGTGGGTTCGATTCCCAGAGCCACCCATACGTACAATGTATGCACACATGACTGTTATGCTTTTGATAAAAGTGTCTACTAAAGGGCATGTATTATTATTATTATTATTATTTATTATTATTATTATTATTATTTATTATTATTATTATTATTTATTATTATTATTATTATTATTTATTATTATTATTATTATTTATTATTATTATTATTATTATTTATTATTATTATTATTATTTATTATTATTATTATTATTATTTATTATTATTATTATTATTTATTATTATTATATTATTTATTATTATTATTATTATTTATTATTATTATTATTGTTATTATTATTATTTATTGTTATTATTATTATTATTATTTATTACTATATTATTATTATATTTATTATTACAGTTGACATTTATTAAACACAGTTTAATTCAACAGTCAGTAGTCATAAGATGAGAGTTGAGATCACAGACACTTATCTTTGTATGAACACAACCTGGCTGTCACATCTGACCCCTAATTCCTGCAGCCTCTTCCTGACCCTCAAAACGGTGAGAGGTGAGAGGTCACTAGCTACCCATGCCCCTTTACATGGAATACATCAGGAGCAAAACCAGGGAATCTCTCTTTATTTATAATCCTATTTTAATCTCTCTCTTTCTGAATACATTGCGAGAATCTGTTTTCCCGTGGAGCACAGACAACCTGGTTTGGAGACTGATAGGGGTAGAGAACATATTGTATATTACAGGGGCCAAGAAGTGTAGTTGGTCTCGCAAAAGATAATGGACGTCCTTGAACTCATTTACAGAGGAAAAAATAACTGTAGCCATGATGGAAAATGGCACCGTGTACAAATACTGACTCCCTGTGTGGAGCACGTTTCTGTTTAATGGTGTAGGGCGATGCTTTGGGAGACGTACTGTCTAGTTTCCTTCTCACCATACTGAAACGCTTAACAAGACTGACACATTGAGTTAACATCTCTGAGGTATTCCCCAACCCACAAGAGAGTATGACAAGATAATTTTGGAGTATGAGATTATTATTATTTTTTATGTCACCTGATACTAATAACACTCCTTGTCCCTCATGGGAGAACCTCTCAATAAAGCACATTTTGTCATATCTAAAACATGTTCCACTTGACTAAAGCTGAGGCATATTTAAAACATGTTCCACTTGTCTAAAGCTGAGTCATATCTAAAACATGTTCCACTTGTCTAAAGCTGAGTCATATCTAAAACATGTTCCACTTGACTAAAGCTGAGTCATATCTAAAACATGTTCCACTTGTCTAAAGCTGAGTCATATCTAAAACATGTTCCACTTGACTAAAGCTGAGGCATATCTAAAACATGTTCCACTTGACTAAAGCTGAGGCATATCTAAAACATGTTCCACTTGTCTAAAGCTGAGTCATATCTAAAACATGTTCCACTTGTCTAAAGCTGAGTCGTAGCTAAAACATGTTCCACTTGTCTAAAGCTGAGTCATATCTAAAACATGTTCCACTTGACTAAAGCTGAGGCATATCTAAAACATGTTCCACCTGACTAAAGCTGAGGCATATCTAAAAAATGTTCCACTTGTCTAAAGCTGAGTCATATCTAAAACATGTTCCACTTGACTAAAGCTGAGGCATATCTAAAACATGTTCCACTTGACTAAAGCTGAGGCATATCTAAAACATGTTCCACTTGACTAAAGCTGAGTCATATCTAAAACATATTCCACTTGTCTAAATCTGAGGCATATCTAAAACATGTTCCACTTGACTAAAGCTGAGCCATGTTCCACTTGACTAAAGCTGAACCACGTTCCATTTGACTAAAGCTGAGTCATATCTAAAACATGTTCCACTTGTCTAAAGCAGAGTCATATCTAAAACATATTCCACTTGACTAAAGCTGAGCCATGTTCCACTTGACTAAAGCTGAGCCATGTTCCAATTGACTAAAGCTGAGTCATATCTAAAACATGTTCCACTTGACTAAAGCTGAGCCATGTTCCACTTGACTAAAGCTGAGCCATGTTCCAATTGACTAAAGCTGAGTCATATCTAAAACATGTTCCACTTGACTAAAACTGAGTGAAGTTCCACTTGACTAAAGCTGAACCATGTTCCACTTGATTAAAGCTGAGTCATTTTCCACTTGACTAAAGCTGAATCATGTTCCACTTGACTAAAGCTGAGTCATGTTCCACTTGACTAAAGCTGAGTCATGTTCCACTTGACTAAAGCTGAGTCATGTTCCACTTGACTAAAGCTGAGTCATGTTCCACTTGACTAAAGCTGAGTCATGTTCCACTTGACTAAAGCTGAGTCATTTTCCACTTGACTAAAGCTGAGTCATTTTCCACTTGACTAAAGCTGAGTCATGTTCCACTTGACTAAAGCTGAGTCATGTTCCACTTGACTAAAGCTGAGTCATGTTCCACTTGACTAAAGCTGAGTCATTTTCCACTTGACTAAAGCTGAGTCATGTTCCACTTGACTAAAGCTGAGTCATGTTCCACTTGACTAAAGCTGAGTCATGTTCCACTTGACTAAAGCTGAGTCATGTTCCACTTGACTAAAGCTGAGTCATGTTCCACTTGACTAAAGCTGAGTCATTTTCCACTTGACTAAAGCTGAGTCATGTTCCACTTGACTAAAGCTGAGTCGTGTTCCACTTGACTAAAGCTGAGTCATGTTCCACTTGACTAAAGCTGAGTCATTTTCCACTTGACTAAAGCTGAGTCATGTTCCACTTGACTAAAGCTGAGTCATGTTCCACTTGACTAAAGCTGAGTCATGTTCCACTTGACTAAAGCTGAGTCATGTTCCACTTGACTAAAGCTGAGTCATGTTCCACTTGACTAAAGCTGAGTCATGTTCCACTTGACTAAAGCTGAGTCATGTTCCACTTGACTAAAGCTGAGTCATGTTCCACTTGACTAAAGCTGAGTCATGTTCCACTTGACTAAAGCTGAGTCATGTTCCACTTGACTAAAGCTGAGTCATGCCAAAAATAGTCCAGGACATGTTTGCACTTTTTTTACCATCTAAACTAATTCACAATAGAACAAGCCCTTTATGGCCGTATTCAATTAATTTCCACAGACATAAAGCAGATTTACCGCCCAAAAAGAGGAGCTTGAGACAGGTTAGGCTTTTTTACTGTCGTCCATATTACCTCAGGACTTTTAGGAGCACTCCTCCTGAGAGAAGAGGGGAGTCGAGCAGGGACACGACAGGACACATCTGAGACAAAATAAACCCATAAGAAGCTCATCACGAATCGGTCCCGATTTAAACCTTTTAATAAACCTCCCTGTGGAAAACAGATGTGGCGTGGTCCATTTAAAGGAGAAGGCTCCTTAAAGGAGAAGGCACAGCCATTGAACCAACACTGAGAAACAGCGATTTAAGAAACCAGGACGGCCTTTTCCGCAGAGTAACACTAATAAACAGGTGTTTCCCTCTCTCCTTACATCCATGCTTCCCCACTCACACGGCTAAACAGTCTCTTTTTGCTTGACCACAGTCAGCTACTCATGCTGAGGTTTCGAAATGACTAATGTCAACGGGAAAAACCAGAGGGAATCGTGGTACTTTGAGAGCTCTAACCAATCAGAACACATTCAACCGAGTCACCGCACATATCATATCAACTCTGTAAAACACATTGCTACTACTACTGCTACAGCATGTGTCAACCACAATGTTGTCGTTGTTGAAGTTCATTCACTTTTAACAGTTTGGTTCAGTACGCACATATATAGTAAGGAATGTTTTCTTTATGGGTACATCAATAATGACATTACTGTACAGTGCTCTTTAACTTTTTGACTACTGTGAATTGATATCATCACGTGTCCAGTCTGATTAATCACATTGATATCATCACGTGTCCAGTCTGAGTCATCAAATTGATATCATCACGTTTCCAGTCTGATTAATCACATTGATATCATCACGTGTCCAGTCTGAGTGATCACATTGATATCATCACGTGTCCAGTCTGATTAATCACATTGATATCATCACGTGTCCAGTCTGAGTCATCGCGTTGATATCATCACATGTCCAGTCTGATTAATCACATTGATATCCTCACATGTCCAGTCTGAGTGATCTCATTGATATCATCACGTGTCCAGTCTGATTATTCACGTTGATATCCTCACGTGTCCAGTCTCAGTCATCACATTGATATCATCACATGTCCAGTCTGAGTGATCACATTGATATCATCACATGTCCAGTCTGATTATTCACATTGATATCATCACATGTCCAGTCTGATTATTCACATTGATATCATCACATGTCCAGTCTGATTATTCACGTTGATATCCTCACGTGTCCAGTCTCAGTCATCACATTGATATCATCATGTGTCCAGTCTGAGTGATCACATTGATATCATCACATGTCCAGTCTGATTATTCACATTGATATCATCACATGTCCAGTCTGATTATTCACATTGACATCATCACATGTCCAGTCTGATTATTCACATTGATATCATCACATGTCCAGTCTGATTATTCACGTTGATATCATCACGTGTCCAGTCTGATTAATCACATTGATATCATCAGGTGTCCAGTCTGATTAATCACATTGATATCATCACGTGTCCAGTCTGAGCAATCACATTGATATCATCACATGTCCAGTCTGATTAATCACATTGATATCATCACATGTCCAGTCTGATTATTCACATTGATATCATCACATGTCCAGTCTGATCATTCACATTGATATCATCACATGTCCAGTCTGAGTAATCACACTGATATCATCACATGTCCAGTCAGGATTATTCACATTGATATCATCACATGTCCAGTCTGATTATTCACATTGATATCATCACATGTCCAGTCTGATTATTCACATTGATATCATCACTTGTCCAGTCTGATTAATCACATTGATATCATCACGTGTCCAGTCTGATTATTCACATTGATATCATCACGAGTCCAGTATGAGTCATCACATTGATATCATCATGTGTCAAGTCTGATTAATCACATTGATATCATCACATGTCCAGTCTGGGTCATCACATTGATATCATCAGGTGTCCAGTCTGATTAATCACATTGATATCATCAGGTGTCCAGTCTGAGTCATCACATTGATATCATCACGTGTCCAGTCTGATTAATCACATTGAAGATTCACCATGGCAGGGTGCAGGATGAATACTCCTCAGGACAGATAGGACTTACTAGTATTCGCCGACCCGTCCACCCCGACCAACCACCCTACTTTCATTTTTTTCCTTAAGTAACCATCCGTCTTATGTAACCATACCAAGGGTAAGAAATCGTACAAGTTTGGAGTTTCATGCTTTTACTATGTTACGTCTAGTCTATGAGACCAGGTTGGATGATGGGATCATCTGTTGGTATGAGCTTTAGCCGATGTGATATGAGATATCTATCAAGAGACAGACATGAAACCGTCGCTCATCATTCCTGTTTCCATTTGCCTGCCTTTCGATGGTTAACATGTGTGAATGACTGACTTTTCCATCAGAACACGCAGAAAGTGATTGCAAACACGTTTGTTGTGGATTACGTTGAAAATTACCCTCCCTTTAGCTAGTATTAAAAAAACAGTCTCATCCAATGGAATAATATCCATGTTCGGCTTTCAAAAATAATAATTGAGGGAAGATTATTTGTTTAGTCCATTGAGTCTGAATTCCACCAGTGTCTTGTGTATATGTATACAGATGGAGTCTCAACTCTGACCTCCACAGCAGCATGTCTCCCGCACAACAGAGCCAGCAGGGAAATCTATCTCCATTACACGATGGAACATAAACCTTCCACCAGGCCGGGGGGTTCTAGAGAGGCCATCGAAGCAGGTCTGATGACCCCTGGCGACCCCTTACAGATAACCCCTACATCTCCTTTACAGTCTCATGTACAGACCCCTTTACAGTCTCCTTTACAGTCTCCTTTACAGATAACCCCTTTACAGATAACCCCTTTACAGATAACTCCTTTACAGATAACCACTTTACAGATAACCCCTTTACAGATAACCCCTTTACCGTCTCCTTTGCAGTCTCCTTTAACATAATCGTTTACAGTCCCCTTTACAGTCTCCTTTACAGATAACCCCTTTCCCGTCTCCTTTACAGATAACCCCTTTACAGTCTCCGTTACAGATAACCCCTTTACAGTCTCTTTTACAGATAACCCCTTTACAGTCTCTTTTACAGATAACCCCTTTACAGGCTCCTTTACAGGCTCCTTTACAGATAACCCCTTTACAGTCTCATTTACAGATAACCCCTTTACAGTCTCCTTTACAGTCTCCTTTACAGATAACCCATTTGCAGTCTCATTTACAGTCTCCTTTACAGTCCCCTTTACAGTCTCCTTTACAGATAACCCCTTTACAGTCTCCTTTGCAGATAACCCCTTTACAGTCTCCTTTACAGTCCCCTTTACAGATAACCCCTTTACAGTCTCCTTTACAGATAACCCCTTTACAGTCTCCTTTACAGTCTCCTTTACAGTCTCCTTTACAGATAACCCCTTTACAGTCTAATTTACAGGCTCCTTTACAGATAACCCATTTACAGTCTCCTTTACAGATAACCCCTGTACAGTCTCCTTTACAGATAACCCCTTTACAGGCTCCTTTACAGCCTCCTTTACAGATAACCCTTTTACAGTCCCCTATACATCCTCCTTTACAGTCTCCTTTACAGTCTCCTTTACAGTCTCCTTTACAGTCCACTTTACAGTCTCCTTTACATTCCCTTTTACAGTCTCATTTGTAGTCCCCTTTCCAGTCTCCTTTACATTCTCATTTACATTCCCATTAACAGCCTCCTTTACAGTCTCCTTTATAGACACATCTGGGGGATTTTGTTTAGTTTAGTTTTCCACTGTAATATAGATGTTGATGGTCAAGCATATCGCCATCAGTTTCCAACATCCATAAATCACTCTCAAATCTATTTCACAATAGTTAGTAAAATAGAGGCTCTGTCCTCTGGAGCTGGAGGTTGTGGAAATATAGACACTCTCCTCAGCTGCTCCTGGCTTTGTTATCATGTCATGCTTGGAGCAGTGCTGTGTTTGTGACAGCTTTCCAACAGTGAAACCAAAGAGCCAGACACTCTAAAAAAAAATAATAATTCAGACCAAGTTACAAAGCTCTAAAAAATCAGTCTCCTATTCTAGTGATGAATTCAGACCATGTTACACATCTCTAAAAATCAGTCTCCTATTCTAGTGATGAATTCAGACCACGTAACAAAGCCCTAAAAACCAGTCTCTTATTCTGGTGATGAATTCAGACCATGTTACAAAGCTCAACTCATGTGGATGGACATCTTCACGCTTTTATGAACAAAGACATCTCTGAAGAGAATGCAACTCCCTTTTTACATTTTCTACATCTCCAAGGAGACACTGGGTATTTGTTTTCATCACTGAAACCCCCCTTGTGAGCAGACATACATACCCACTCTCTGGGTTGGATGAACTGAGAGTCGGCCTCCAAACACACATTCATGTCAGTTTTTATAGCCTCCTAGAGTAAAGGCTGGACCAAAGACAGTGAAAGAGAACCGTCTCTTCTGGTCTGTTTTCAGCGCCAAGACTGAGAGTTCTGGTGTTATAGCAGTCTGAGCCTTGTAATGCACTCAAGGCTGGTCCTGTGATGATACCAAGGGCCAACGATGGGTTATGGTGAAATAGAAAACACTATCTGGGGAGGCTGAGGTCATTGAGGTAGCAAACCAAGTCTAGGGGTATTTTGGTCTGCGGTCATCAGCAGGGACACAGTTGAGACAGTGTTGCAGTGTGGTGTAGATTACTTTATTTTTGTAGTAAACCCCACTTGTAAAGGCAATGCTTTGATGCTTGTGAAAGAAAACAGCTTTCTTCCCCAAATTCCTGGTTGTGAAACGGGAAAAAATATATATTTTCGTGAATATTATTTTCAGGTTGTTTGATGTTACAAAATAAGCGTACACTTACGAGAAATCAGAAAAATATCAGTTGTAAACATCTAATATTAAAAAAATAGTACATTCAAGCATTCACTTGTTTTTCCTCTTAAGTTCAAGACACAGAGCATTAATAAACCTCATGGGATGTCACACTGATTGCCTACAGAGTGGTCTGTTTATCCAGACAAGCTATATTTTTCACCATGATTCCCCTTAACAATGAGTGTATACTTCTGCCTCCCCGAGGAACAGCCCAGCCAAGGTCACCAACACCAGAGGCTTACACAATAATGTGTAGGTAGGACATGGCTAAGGCATTGCAAACACACAAACTAAACAAAACGGTTATGTTTACATATCTTGCATTACTCATCTCATATGTATATACTGAATTTTATACCATCTATTGCATCCTGCCTATGCCGCTCGGTCATCACTCATCCATATATTTATATGTATATATTCTTATTCCATTCTTTTACTTAGATTTGTGTGTATTAGGTGGTTGTTGTGGAATTGTTAGATTACTTGTTAGATATTACTGCACTGTGGGAACTAGAAGCACAAGCATTTCACTACACTCGCATTAACATCTGCTAACCATGTGTATGTGACCTTTAACATCTGCTAACCATGTGTATGTGACCAGTAACATCTGCATGTGACCTTTAACATCTGCTAACCATGTGTATGTGACCATTAACATCTGCTAACCATGTGTATGTGACCATTAACATCTGCTAACCATGTGTATGTGACCATTAACATCTGCTAACCATGTGTATGTGACCATTAACATCTGCTAACCATGTGTATGTGACCATTAACATCTGCTAACCATGTGTATGTGACCAGTAACATCTGCATGTGACCTTTAACATCTGCTAACCATGTGTATGGGACCATTAACATCTGCTAACCATGTGTATGTGACCATTAACATCTGCTAACCATGTGTATGTGACCATTAACATCTGATAACCATGTGTATGGGACCATTAACATCTGCTAACCATGTGTATGTGACCATTAACATCTGCTAACCATGTGTATGTGACCATTAACATCTGCTAACCATGTGTATGTGACCATTAACATCTGCTAACCATGTGTATTTGAACGATTTATTAATTTTACTGAAAGTAAAACCAACCTAATCTCATTGGCTGGTTGGAGGGCCGGAGAGGATGTTGTGGGAGAGAGCCCAAATTCCCCTCTCAGCCCTTCCTGGACATGGATATGTGTCTCCATTTGCATCATAAAGGGCCATAAAGTCAACGCCTGAGTTTTACATCCTTGGGAATGTATTCAAAATGGCCTCTTTCCTGAGGAAAGCACCAACCTTACCTGCTGTATCACTTTAGAGACATGGTAACGGCTTTAGACGTTTATCTCAGGTTGTAGCACTAACAAAGATGTCCGAAACACTGTCTTTAAAGGTTAGGTGGAACGTAGAGGTCAGAAACACTGTCTTTAAAGGCTAGGTGGAACGTAGAGGTCAGAAACACTGTCTTTAAAGGTTAGGTGGAACGTAGAAGTCAGAAACACTGTCTTTAAAGGTTAGGTGGAACGTAGAGGTCAGAAACACTGTCTTTAAAGGCTAGGTGGAACGTAGAGGTCAGAAACACTGTCTTTAAAGGCTAGGTGGAACGTAGAGGTCAGAAACACTGTCTTTAAAGGCTGGGTGGAACGTAGAGGTCAGAAACACTGTCTTTAAAGGTTAGGCGGAAC
Organism: Oncorhynchus mykiss; assembly: GCF_013265735.2. Classification (NCBI taxonomy): domain Eukaryota; kingdom Metazoa; phylum Chordata; class Actinopteri; order Salmoniformes; family Salmonidae; genus Oncorhynchus; species Oncorhynchus mykiss. The sequence goes on from NC_048588.1 coordinate 35,992,018, forward strand.
GTAGAGGTCAGAAACACTGTCTTTAAAGGTTAGGTGGAACGTAGAGGTCAGAAACACTGTCTTTAAAGGTTAGGTGGAACGTAGAAGTCAGAAACACTGTCTTTAAAGGTTAGGTGGAACGTAGAGGTCAGAAACACTGTCTTTAAAGGCTAGGTGGAACGTAGAGGTCAGAAAGAGACTTTAATGGCTAGATGGGGTGAACAGATGTTTCTTAGACATCTTACTGAGGGGTTATGTGGACAACAATTAAATAACAGATGTTTGAAAGCCATAATGAGCTAATGATGTATAGATTATTGAGGTATAGATTAACTAGGTATAGATTAATGAGGTACAAATTAACGAGGTATAGATTAATGATGTATAGATTATTGAGATATAGATTAACTAGGTATAGATTAATGAGGTATAGATTAATGAGGTATAGATTAATAAGGTATAGATTAATGAGGTACAAATTAACGAGGTATAGATTAACGAGGTATAGATTAACGAGGTATAGAAAGGTAGAGAAATGTAACTACAGGTAGAGAGGCGAGGGGGAAAGAGAGAGAGAGAGAGAGACGGGGAACAGGAATTATTAAGAGAGTTCCCGCTGGCCACACACTGGTTGAATCAACATTTTTTCCACGTCCTTTCAATAAAATTAAGTTGAACCAATGTGGAATAGACTTTGAATTTGACGTCTGCTCAGTGGATGTTGAGAGACTCCTAACAGCAGGTCCTTGTTGTCCCTTAATGGTTCAAATAGTCTGAGATGTTTTTATTGGCCATTGGGCCTCAGCGGACCACTGGAGGAAGAGGAAGAGGAGGAGGAGGAGGAGGACAGGTGGACGGGAAGCTTTAATTGTCTCCTTCGTTCCGGGTCGTTGAGCCCACGTTCATTTAAGATCAGTAACACATGTTGCATTGGGCTCCCTCTCACAGACAGACTCACAGACAGTATGTTGAGACCCACCTACCCCCACACCCCCCTCCGTTCCCCTACAGACCAGGAGTCAGAGTGGAGCCATTTAAAAAAAAAATGTTTTAACCTTTAACACCATGAAGGAGGACTCAGCAACAGAGGCTCAACACACGAGGAGTCCCAGTGATGGGTCAGGGATTTCTCCATACAATCTGATTCTACTGTGTTACACTTCTGACTGATCTGTAATTTATAGATGTGTGTTAGCACCGCCAAGTATCTCCCCTACAATCGAATACAAACAGTACCACTGACTGAGATACGCATTTACACCAATGATTTAACAGACACACTTTTCCATGCATCATTAATACATCCCACAGGTTGAGAAGAGATCTTATATCTCCCTCACCAACTTCAAGTGTCGGCTGTCAGAGCAGTTTACCGATCGCTGCAGCTGTACACAGCCCATCTGTAAATAGCCCATCCAACCTAACTCCTACCTCATCCCCATACTTGTTCTTGTTTTTCTGCTCTTTTGCACACCAGTATTTCTACTTGCACATCCTCATCTGCACATCTATCACTCTAGTGTAAATTGCTATATTGTAATTACTTCGCCACTAATAGCCTATCTATTGCCTTACCTCCCTACTCGTCTACATTTGCACACACTGTATACAGATTTTTCTATTGTGTTATTGACTGTACGTTTGTTTATCCCATCTGTAACTATGTGTTGTTGTTTTTTTTCACACTGCTTTGCTTTATCTTGGCCAGGTCTCAGTTGTAAATGAGAACTTGTTCTCAACTAGCCTACCTGGTTAAATATAGGTTAAATAAATACAATTTTTAAAAAAAGTTACAGTCTCAGATAATTTTGAATCAGATCCTCGCTTCACATTTTTTGTTTTATTTTTGTTTGTTTAAGGTTGTCACATTACCTTGTGAAAAATCACTGACTGGATCCAGCGTGTTATGCTGTGTGGTCTTCATTTTTTATATTTGACATTTTAGTCATTTAGCAGATGCTCTTATGCAGAGAACTTGCAGTTCATGTCATCTTCAGGATAGCTAGGTTGTGCAACCATACAACAGTCATAGTAAGTACATTTCTCCTCAAAGTAGCTATCAGCATAGTCAGCTAGTTGGGGGGGGGGGAGGATCGGGCGTGAGGAGGGAGTGTGGGGGATGCTGTGGGATTAGGAGAGGGTGTGGGGGGGTAGTGTGAGATTAGGAGGAGGTGTGGGGGTGGTGTGGGATTAGGAGGGTGGTGTGGGGGGTGCTGTGGGATTAGGATGGGGGATGCTGTGGGATTAGGAGAGGGGTGGGGGGTAGTGTGGGATTAGGGGTGTGGAGGAGGTGGTGTGTGATTAGGAGTGGGGGTGGTGTGGGATTAGGAGGGTGGTGTGGGGGGTGCTGTGGGATTAGGAGGGGGGTGTGGGGGGTGCTGTGGGATTAGGAGGAGGGTGTGGTGTGGTGGTGTGGGATTAGGAGGAGGGTGTGGGGTGGTGGTGTGGGATTAGGAGGAGGGTGTGGGGTGGTGGTGTGGGATTAGGAGGAGGGTGTGGGGTGGTGGTGTGGGATTAGGAGGAGGGTGTAGTGGGTGCTGTGGGTGGTGAGAGGGTTGTTTAGTCCTGTCTTATTCCTGTCTTATGTATATGTATTTGTCTATTACATGATTGTAGGTTCATTGATTAGTTTTAGTTGTATTGCCTACATTGTCGAGTGAGTTGGTCTCTTCTGTGGCCAGACAGCGCTGCATTTTGATTTGTGCTTTTGCTTGTGTTCCCAAATAAGCAATGTAGTTTTGTTTTGACTGTGTTGTAATTTGGTTTATTCTAATTGATTGGATGTTGATTGGGGTCTCTCTCTCTGTACTCTTCTATAGCTACATGTTCTTGTCGTGTTATTCTCAGTGAGGTCACACACAGCAGCCCTCAGATCACTGTGTCAGATGTGCTGAAACGGTACAGCAGCCCTCAGATCACTGTGTCAGATGTGCTGAAACGGTACAGCAGCCCTCTCTACCCTGGTAAAGGGAAAGATAGCGGCCCACAGAATGGATGGTAGAGGGGAAGATAGAGAGAGGGAACGACAGGAGGGATGGTAGAGGGGAAGATAGAGAGAGGGAACGACAGGAGGGATGGTAGAGGGAGGAGATAGAGAGGGAACAGCTGGAAGGATGGTAGAGGGGAAGATAGAGAGGGAACAGCTGGAAGGATGGTGGAGGGGGAGATAGAGAGGGAACAGCAGGAAGGGTGGTGGAGGGGGGAGATAGAGAGGGAACAGCAGGAAGGGTGGTAGAGGGGGAGATAGAGAGGGAATAGCAGGAAGGGTGGTGGAGGGGGAGATAGAGAGGGAACAGCAGGAAGGGTGGTGGAGGGGGGAGATAGAGAGGGAACAGCAGGAAGGGTGGTAGAGGGGGAGATAGAGAGGGAATGACAGGAAGGATGGTGGAGGAGGAGATAGAGGACGGCAGGAAGGATGGTAGAGGGGGAGATAGAGGATGGCAGGAAGGATGGTGGAGGGGGAGATAGAGAGGGAATGACAGGAAGGATGGTGGAGGAGGAGATAGAGGACGGCAGGAAGGATGGTAGAGGGGGAGATAGAGGATGGCAGGAAGGATGGTAGAGGAGGAGATAGAGGATGGCAGGAAGGATGGCAGAGGGGGAGATAGAGAGGGAATGACAGGAAGGATGGTGGAGGAGGAGATAGAGGATGGCAGGAAGGATGGTAAAGGGGGAGATAGAGAGAGGGAACGACAGGAGGGATGGTGGAGGAGGAGATAGAGAGGGAACGACAGGAAGGAAGGTAGAGGAGGAGATAGAGGACGGCAGGAAGGATGGTGGAGGAGGAGATGGAGGACAGCAGGAAGGATGGTAGAGGGGGAGATAGAGAGAGGGAACGACAGGAGGGATGGTAGAGGGGGGAGATAGAGGACGGCAGGAAGGATGGTAGAGGGGGAGATAGAGAGAGGGAACGACAGGAGGGATGGTGGAGGAGGAGATAGAGAGGGAACGACAGGAGGGATGGTGGAGGAGGAGATAGAGAGGGAATGACAGGAAGGATGGTAGAGGAGGAGAAAGAGAGAGGGAACGACAGGAGGGATGGTGGAGGAGGAGATAGAGAGGGAACAGCTGGAAGGATGGTGGAGGGGGGAGATAGAGAGGGAACAGCAGGAAGGGTGGTAGAGTGGGAGATAGAGAGGGAATGACAGGAAGGATGGTGGAGGAGGAGATAGAGGACGGCAGGAAGGATGGTAGAGGGGGAGATAGAGGATGGCAGGAAGGATGGTAGAGGAGGAGATAGAGGATGGCAGGAAGGATGGCAGAGGGGGAGATAGAGAGGGAATGACAGGAAGGATGGTGGAGGAGGAGATAGAGGACGGCAGGAAGGATGGTAAAGGGGGAGATAGAGAGAGGGAACGACAGGAGGGATGGTGGAGGAGGAGATAGAGAGGGAACGACAGGAGGGATGGTGGAGGAGGAGATAGAGAGGGAACGACAGGAAGGATGGTGGAGGAGGAGATAGAGGACGGCAGGAAGGATGGTAGAGGGGGAGATAGAGAGGGAATGACAGGAAGGATGGTGGAGGAGGAGATAGAGGACGGCAGGAAGGATGGTAGAGGGGGAGATAGAGAGGGAATGACAGGAAGGATGGTGGAGGAGGAGATAGAGGACGGCAGGAAGGATGGTAGAGGGGGAGATAGTGAGAGGGAACGACAGGAGGGATGGTGGAGGAGGAGATAGAGAGGGAACGACAGGAAGGATGGTAGAGGAGGAGATGGAGGACAGCAGGAAGGATGGTAGAGGGGGAGATAGAGGATGGCAGGAAGGATGGTAGAGGAGGAGATAGAGGATGGCAGGAAGGATGGCAGAGGGGGAGATAGAGAGGGAATGACAGGAAGGATGGTGGAGGAGGAGATAGAGGACGACAGGAGGGATGGTGGAGGAGGAGATAGAGAGGGAACGACAGGAAGGATGGTAGAGGAGGAGATAGAGAGGGAACGGCTGGAAGGATGGTTAGTGGTTAAGAGAGAGAGATTAAAAAGAGAGAGTAAAAATGGTGGCCAATCTGCATTTTTCTCTGTCATAACAATGACTTGCAGATGATCAGATAGTGACTCACATGCTCCAGGGGGCAGTAAAAGAAGGGATGATAAGAATATGATTTAATAAAGAGGGGGGAGGGACCGATAGTTTACCATGTGATTGGCTCCAGGGCTTTGATCTGTGCACTAATTTATTCTGTCCCACTGAGCTTTACTCAGCGTGCCCAATAAAGGCAAGAGGTTGATGGAAACGCATGTTCAGGTGGAGCGTTATTTACGCGGTGGATCTAGAGACGACACGCACTACAGGCGAGTAGTGGAAAAACGGATAGGATTCAAATGCCTTGGCTTGGCCTGGATCAATGCCTCGGAGAGATGTGTGAGAGCGCACGTTGCAGGGGGCTATGAGTACATCCAGGGTTGTTTCAGTCTGAGAACGTATATTACCCTATTCTACCCGAATACGCTGCAAAATTCCTCCTATCACAACATCTGCTAAAAGCTGTCAAATCTGGACAGTAAGAGTTTATTTCCAAAACGCTATATCCACCAATATTTAATATTTCTGTTTTTGCACTAGAAATTATTACTTATGCCTACCGTTGTGTATAAATTATCACTGTTCTCAGATTTATAATTAATAGATTTTAGATGTGTATTACAATGTGTTTCCTCGCTAAATGCTGTATATCCATACTTACAATGACAGCCTACCCATCATATATAGCGTCCATGCCATGATTAGATGCTGAAAAAACATCAGGCTGATGTTGATGCTTCACCTCAGGGAACATCAGGATCAGGGAACATCAGGCTCAGGGAACATCAGGATCAGGGTACATCAGGCTCAGGGTACATCAGGCTCAGGGTACATCAGGCTCAGGGTACATCAGGCTCAGGGTACATCAGTCTCAGGGAACATCAGGATCAGGGAACATCATGCTCAGAGAACATCAGGCTAAACTCTCCAGTTGGTAACAGAGATAAAGAGACAGTAGTGGAGACAGAGATGTTAGAGAACATTAAAGAACATGAAGACCATATCTGTTGAACGCTGAGATAGAGTTTGATCAAACACTGCCATTAATTGTTGAGACAATAGTTTAGAAAGAGGAGAAATGGAGATTGTACATTTCACACACACACACACACACACACACACACACACACACACACACACACACACACACACACACACACACACACACACACACACACACACACACACACACACACACTACAGTCTCCTCCAGGCTAGATAAGTCTACACCAAGGTTTCGTAGTTTAATGTTTTTGTATTAGTTTTAAGATTTATTTTTTTTTAATTCAGTTTAGTTTCAGTTACACACTCACAGTCTCAATGGAGACGTATGGAAATCGCAAGGCTGCGGGCCCAGACCTCATATCTAGCCGTGCCCTCAGAGCATGTGCAGACCAGCTGGCTGTTGTGTTCTCTGACATTATCAGGCCGCTATACCTGCTTCAAGATGTCCACTATCATCCCGATGCTCAAGAAAGGGAAAGTAACTGAACTTGAATGACTACTGACCAGTAGCCCTCACTTCCTTCATCATGAAATGCTTCGAGAGGCTAGTCAATGACCATATCACCTCCTCCCTCCCCGACACACTCCACCCTCTCCAATTTGCGTACCGCCTTGACAGATCCACAGATGATGCAATCGCCATTGCACTACACAAAGCCCTCACCCACCTGGACAAAAGGAATGCATATGTGAGGATGCTGTTCATTGACTCCAGTTCGGCCTTCAATACCACAGTGTCCTATTAGCTCATCACAAAGCTCACAGCCCTGGGTCTGAACTCTTCCCTATGCAACTGGGTTCTGGACTTCCTGCCCCCCCCCCCTCCCATCTCCCAGGTGGTGAAGGTAGGCAACATTACCTCCTCAACACTGATCCTTAGCGTAGGGGCCCCACTAGAATGTGTCCTCAGTCCCCTCCTGCAATCCCTGTATACCCACGACTGGGGGGCCTCACACAGTACCAACTACATCAATCAATCACTTCTTGCCACTGTGGGGCAGTAATGCATAAGATGATGGGTCAGCTCATAGGTAGACTCAGTAAGATGACAAAAACGCATGAAATTAACAGTAGTAGGGTCAATTTCTGCAACATCCAGGAGCGTTACTTATTTTCCACCAAAATTTGCAAATAAATTCATTAAAAATCCTACAATGTGATTTTCTGCATTTTTTTTCTCATTTTGTCTGTCATAGTTGAAGTGTACCTATGATGAAAATTACAGGCCTCTCTCATCTTTTTAAGTTGGAGAACTTGCACAATTGATGGCTGACTAAATACTTTTTTGCCCCACTGTACATAGAATTGGAATCACTGGTAACTTTAATAATGGAACACTGGTCACTTTAATAATGGAACAATGGACACTTTAATAATGGAACACTGGTCACTTTAATAATGGAACACTGGTCACTATAATAATGGAACACTGGCCACTTTAATAATGGAACACTGGTCACTTAATAATGGAACACTGGTCACTTTAATAATGGAACACTGGTCACTTTAATAATGGAACACTGGTCACTTTAATAATGGAACACTGGTCACTTTAATAATGGAACACTGGTCACTTTAATAATGGAACACTGGGTCACTTTAATAATGGAACACTGGTCACTTTAATAATGGAACACTGGTCACTTTAATAATGGAACACAGGTCACTTTAATAATGGAACACTGGTCACTTTAATAATGGAACACTGGTCCCTTTAATAATGGAACACTGGTCCCTTTAATAATGGAACACTGGTCACTTTAATAATTGAACACTGTTCACTATAATAATGGAACACTGGTCACTTTAATAATGGAACACTGATCACTTTAATAATGGAACACTGGTCACTTTAATAATGGAACACCGGTTCACTTTAATAATGGAACACTGGTCACTTTAATAATGGAACACTGGTCCCTTCAATAATGGAACACTAGTCACTTCACCAAGAAGATGGGGAAGAATACAACCCAGAGCACCATACATCATCTTCAGATGAAGAAGAAATCCCCCAAGCTGAAAGACATGGTCCTCGTCACCATACGACGACCAGGGCAGGATGGCAGCACAACATGCCATAAGGACGACCCCAGGGCCCACAAGACATGCAGTTGCCCAGGACATCTCCTCAACATTCTACATGTTCATCACACCAGCCATTGAACAAAAAAAATCATCCTGTAGATTACAAATTTGGAGGGTTTCCGACGACCTGCGTGCCTACATAGGGCTGCTAATGTTAGCGGGTGTGTTTAGGTCCCGAGGCGAGGCTACATGTAGTCTCTGGGATGCAGAGAGTGGAAGGACGATTTAACGTACCACGATGCAAGTCTTTCACAATTTCTCAGGAATGTTACGGTTTTATAACAGTGAGTCAAGACCTGCAAGACGTGTGAGAGACAAACTGGCGGCCATAAGAGAGGTCTGCGAGAAGTGGGTGGAGCCTTCTGCCATTACCTCTACAACCCTGGGCCTGAAGTGACAGTGGAGGAGCAACTGGTTCCATTCAGAGGTACATTTGTATTTTCATATCTGTAATGTAAGTGATTTTCACTGTTCATTCTATAATGTATTGCTGTAATATAATTTAATTATGTGATTGTTTTCTGTGACACTAATTACTGATAGTAATCTCTTTTGGCTGAAGGTTGCTGTCCTTTCCGGCAGTATATGCCCAGCAAGCCAGCAAAGTATGGCATCAAGATATGGGTGGCCTGTGACGCACAATCCAGCTACGCTTGGAAGATGCAATTCTACACAGGGAAGCCGACCAATGGTGGCCCGGAGAAGAACCAGGGGATACTGGTTGTGTTTGATAATGACCGATGGACTGAGGGGGCACAATGTCACGTGTGACAATTTCTTCACCTCTTATGAACTCAGCCAGCAGCTCCTGAAGAGGAAGATCACCATGGTTGGATGGTTGGCACAGTTAGAAAGAACAAGCCTGAGCTCCCCCCTGCACTCTTCCCAACAAGGGGTAGAGAGGCCTTCTCATCAAAGTTTGCCTTCACTCCCACCACCACTCTAGTTTCTTACCTCCCAAAGAGGAACAAGAATGTGGTCCTCCTGAGCACACTGCACAAAATGGCTGAGATCAATGATCGTGAGGACAGGAAGCCAGCCATCATCCTGGACTACAACCACTAGAAAGGAGGTGTGGACAACCTGGACAAGGTGATTGGAACTTACAGCTGCAGGAGGATGACCTCCCCCGCTGGCCCCTGGTCATCTTCCATAACATCATTGATGTGTCCTCATACAATCCTTCATGATATGGAAGATCAAGCGTACCTGGATGCCTGATAAATGGAACAAGAGGAGTGTGTTCCTGGAGCAGCTGGGAAAGGCACTTGTAACCTCACACATTCAAATAAGGGAGCGCCTCCCCCGCACAGCAGCCTGTGCAGCGCTTGTGAAAGCTGTTTAGGGGTCTGAATCTTGTCCTGATCCACCTGAGACTGCAGCGGTGGCAGGTAAGAGGAGGAGATGCCAATTCTGCACCCCAATAGAAGGAAAACAGATACTATGTGAGAAATACATCTGCAAAGTCCATGCACACACACACTTGCATACTGTCCTATATGTGCTAATTAGAGTTGATATATTTATGTTCTTCAATTTTTGTTTACTATCTATTATCTTATTTTATTCTTATTTATTGTTGTTGTTTATACACATTGTGGGTTCGGGTCAATGGTTAAAAAAAATGGGAGAAGACGAGTATTTTGTAGTTAAATTCCTCATTGTACAGTATACAAGAATATATCACTATGTTGCCAAAAAAAATGTTCAAGACTGTTATTGTTTCCCTTCAATAAAATGCATTCAAAACTACTTTCTGCACATTTCTGCTACTTTCATAGGCTATACAAGGGCTATCTCTCGCTAAAAAAATGTATGTTAACACCTATGCAGTACCTTTAGCAATAATAATAATAAACTCTACTTTTTGTAATAAACCTCCCGCCTCCAGGTGTCGCCCATCTTCCCCATTATCCCTTGTGTATTTATATCTGTGTTCTTTGTTTGTCTGTTGCCAGTTCATCTTGTTTGTTCATGTCAACCAGAGTTTTGTGTCTCAGCTACTGCTTTTTCCAGTCTCTCTTTTCTTGCCCTCCTGTTTTTAACCCTTGCCTGTCCTAACTCCGAGCCCGCCTGCCTGACCACACTGCCTGCCCCTGATCCTGAGCCTGCCTGCCGACCTGTACCTTTGTCATTGTTGTGAATTGTTAGATATTACTTCACTGTTGGAGCTAGGAACACAAGCATTTCGCTACACCCGCAATAACATCTGCTAAATATGTGACCAATACAATTTGATTTAATTTGAATATAAGGAATTTTAAATTATTTATACTTGACACTTAAAGTATATTTTAAAAATTACATTTACTTTTGATATTTAAGTATATTTAAAAAACCAAATACTTTTAGACTTTTAAACCAAGGAGTATTTTACAGAGTGACTTTTACTTTTACCTGAGTCGTTATATATTAAAGTATCTTTACTTATGTATGACATGGGGTTCTTTTCCAACCGCTGGCTATGGTCCCATAGCCACCACGTTGTAGAAGTGAGAGCAAAGTCTTACATCATGCAGATCTCAATGTGTGTGTTCGAGCGGATCACCTTTGTCAAGTCGGATCACCTAACCCTTTGTCAAGTCGATGGTCACCACCTTTCAAGGGTGCTGCATTCTGGGGACTTGCACGACTGCATGTTGACTGCATGAACTTTGCAAAAAAAAAATGTGTGTGATCAAAGGTCGTGAAGTTTTGACTGCATGGTTTCTGCAGTTGCTCTTCACAAACTCCATCCTGCATCGCATGCAATGTGGGAGGGTCTATTGTCAACCAATCATTGTTTGTTTCGTTTGACCCACGTGAATGTGACCAAAGACATGACTGAAACAGGAACCATTTTGTCATGTGTACAATGAATAAATACACAAATAAATGTGATATTTCAGACTCTCTCACTAATTGATTGTGTAATGTACACACAATATTCAATTATTATTTCAGTTTGTGAGTGAGTGATATGGGGGTTGGGATATGTTTATTTCAACGTTATGAATAAAATATGTATTTTTTTAAAACAGCGACGACACCCTGCCATGTTGATCTGAGCCTTGCTGTTGTAAAAAAAACACATTAGTGTCCGACCGTCGGCAGTCGCACACGCACCTCCACGGACTTCCCTCCTTGACGTTCGTCTACAGTCTGTTGCTTTAGCTTTAGTCTGTTTTACCACTCAAACACACCTCCACGGACTTCCCTCATCTACAGTCTGTTGCTTTAGCTTTACCACTCAAACGCACCTCCACGGACTTCCCTCATCTACAGTCTGTTGCTTTAGCTTTACCACTCATACGCACCTTCACGGACTTCCCTCCTCGACGTTCATCTACAGTCTGTTGCTTTAGCTTTACCACTCAAACGCACCTCCACGGACTTCCCTCCTCGACGTTCGTCTACAGTCTGTTGCTTTAGCTTTACCACTCAAACGCACCTCCACGGACTTCCCTCCTCGACGTTCGTCTACAGTCTGTTGCTTTAGCCTTACCACTCATACGCACCTCCATGGGCTTCCCTCCTCAACGTTTGTCTACAGTCTGTTGCTTTAGCTTTAGTCTGCTTTACCACTCAAACGCACCTCCACGGACTTCCCTCATCTACAGTCTGTTGCTTTAGCCTTACCACTCAAACGCACCTCTGAGATTAGCATTATGTAATAGAGGTGGTGTTATAGTCTCTCTGAGATTAGCATTATGTAATAGAGGTTGTGGCATAGTCTCTCTGAGATTAGCATTATGTAATAGAGGTGGTGTTATAGTCTCTCTGAGATTAGCATTATGTAATAGAGGTTGTGGCATAGTCTCTCTGAGATTAACATTTTGTAATAGAGGTGGTGGTATTGTCTCTCTGAGATTAGCATTGTGTCATGGAGGTAGTGGTACAGTCTCTCTGAGATTAGCATTGTGTCATGGAGGCAGTGGTACAGTCTCTCTGAGATTAGCATTGTGTCATGGAGGTGGTGGTACTGTCTCTCTGAGATTAACATTATGTAATAGAGGTGGTGGTATTGTCTCTCTGAGAATAGCATTGTGTCATGGAGGTGGTGGTACAGTCTCTCTGAGATTAGCATTGTGTCGATGAGGTGGTGGTACAGTCTCTCTGAGATTAGCATTGTGTCATGGAGGCATTGGTACAGTCTCTCTGAGATTAGCATTGTGTCATGGAGGTGGTGGTACGGTCTCTCTGAGATTAGCATTGTGTCGATGAGGTGGTGGTACAGTCTCTCTGAGATTAGCATTGTGTCGATGAGGTGGTGGTACAGTCTCTCTGAGATTAGCATTGTGTCATGGAGATGGTGGTACGGACTCTCTGAGATTAGCATTGTGTCATGGAGGTGGTGCTTATAGTAGTGAACATCTGCTTCATTTCCTCTGCGTTTCTCGCATCTCACACACGTCACTCAAATGTCAAGCATTTCGCTACACCCCAAATAACATCTGCTGAACACGTGTATGTGACCAATACAATTTTGATTTTAAGTTTATAAATCCTGGAGATACACGTGAAAGGATGGGGAGTATGGACCTGTGTGTGTGTTAAAACAGTCAACAGTGCTCATAGAAATCCAAAAAGTGTATATGCCAGGAAGGTTTCATGCCAGGAAAATATAAATGTGTTGAATGTTCTGATGATTTAAATCACAGATGTTTCAGGTAGCTTGTAATTTTTCAGGGAGTTTGGTTGGAGAAAGAGGCCTAAGGCATGGTGTTGGAAAGCAATTTTCAATTTACATTCAGAATAGTCATGCAACAGAGAAGGCAACATTAGGCTGTTCTGCTTCATTTTTTGTACACTTTAGTAAAAAAAGGTTCAATCTAGAACCCCAAAGGGTTCTTCTGCTGTCCCCATTGGAGAACCATTTGAAGAACCTGTTTTGGTTCCAAGCAGAACCATTTTGGTTCCAGGTAGAACCCCTTTAAATTCCATGTTAGAACCCTTCTACATCGATTCTACATCGAAACTAAAAGAGTTCTACCTGGAACCAAAATAGGTTCTCCTATGGGGACAGCCGAAGACTCTGTCTCTCTTCAAATCTCTGTGGTTTCCAGAGGATATGTCTGACCTTTCAGAAACACAGACTGTTCTTTCATCTGGCCGACGGTGGGTTTTATATAATACCACTCTGTCTTCTGTTGACATACTTCTCCTGTCTGGACTTGTATCTGGATTCGGGTCCAAGCCGGTTGGTGATTGACGCGGACCACGATTGGACTGCGGTTGGAGCTGGAAGCCTTTGGTTGGGCCACAACTACAACTCGGCAGAAAACCACAAGTGAAGAATGAAAAGGAGAAGAGCGTGGACTGCCTGTTTTTTAAAGCTATTTCCTTTTTCCATTTCCTTCTCAGAAACAAAGAAGTCAAGAGTCTGTCACTGCTTCTATCTTATCACATGTTCACAATTCATATGTTTCTATCCTATCACATGTTCCCTTTCATATGTTTCTGCCTCTTCCCCCACCCTGGACGAAACAATCTCCATCAATATATCCAAACATCACCCCTATTCAAATGAAGACGTGTACGCAGAACCACGTTGGTTGGGAATTTTAGGGAGATGTGCATCTCCCACGGACGGTGTTCTCAGAGCCGTTGAGCTATGTAACAATGGGTCGTCCAGCGCTGGAGATGGAGCTCCCTGGTAGGGGGAGGCTGGGAGGTTGTGTTGAATATGGAGCTCCCTGGTAGGGGGAGGCTGGGAGGTTGTGTTGAATATGGAGCTCCCTGGTAGGCGGAGGCTGGGAGGTTTTGTTGAATATGGAGCTCCCTGGTAGGGGAGGCTGGGAGGTTGTGTTGAATATGGAGCTCCCTGGTAGGGGGAGGCTGGGAGGTTGTGTTGAATATGGAGCTCCCTGGTAGGGGAGGCTGGGAGGCTGTGTTGGAGATGGAGCCCCCTGGTAGGGGAGGCTGGGAGGTTGTGTTGAAGATGGAGCTCCCTGGTAGGGGGAGGCTGGGAGGTTGTGTTGAATATGGAGCTCCCTGGTAGGGGGAGGCTGGGAGGCTGTGTTTGAGATGGAGCCCCCTGGTAGGGGGAGGCTGGGAGGTTGTGTTGAAGATGGAGCTCCCTGGTAGGGGGAGGCTGGGAGGCTGTGTTTGAGATGGAGCCCCCTGGTAGGGGGAGGCTGGGAGGCTGTGTTTGAGATGGAGCCCCCTGGTAGGGGGAGGCTGTGAGGTTGTGTTGAAGATGGAGCTCCCTGGTAGGGGGAGGCTGGGAGGCTGTGTTTGAGATGGAGCCCCCTGGTAGGGGGAGGCTGGGAGGCTGTGTTTGAGATGGAGTCCTCTGGTAGGGGGAGGCTGGGAGGTTGTGTTGAAGATGGAGCTCCCTGGTAGGGGGAGGCTGGGAGGCTGTGTTTGAGATGGAGCCCCCTGGTAGGGGGAGGCTGGGAGGCTGTGTTTGAGATGGAGCCCCCTGGTAGGGGGAGGCTGGGAGGCTGTGTTTGAGATGGAGCCCCCTGGTAGGGGGAGGCTGGGAGGTTGTGTTGAAGATTTTTTTTATTTTTTTTTATTTTACCTTTATTTAACCAGGCAAGTCAGTTAAGAACAAATTCTTATTTTCAATGACGGCCTGGGAACAGTGGGTTAACTGAAGACTGGGAGCCTGGGAGGCTGTGTTGGAGATGTAGCTCCCTGGTAGGGGAAGTCTGGGAGGTTGTGTTGGAGATGGAGCTCCCTGCTAAGGGGAGGCTGGGAGGCTGTGTTGGAGATGTAGCTCCCTGGTAGGGGGAGGCTGGGAGGCTGTGTTGGAGATGGAGCTCCCTGGTAAGGGGAGGCTGGGAGGCTGTGTTGGAGATGTAGCTCCCTGGTAGGAGGAGTCTAGGAAAGTAAGAGAGAAAGAGTGAGAAATAAAGAGAAAGAGTAGAGTGAGTTTACAGGTTCCTCTAACTTATATCAAAAATTGGTAATAACTCCAACCATCTGGTTTTGCTTTGACTTGGACTGAAGACTAATACAGTCTGTGTCTGCTGGTCCCCCCAACACTCAAATTACAGTCATTACAACCACCCGATCCTGCCGTCTAAACTGGAAAACAGTATCCACTCATCGGACGTGCTTGAAAGGAATCCTTAGCATTCCTCCAAATAGCTTTAACGTTCTTCATATAGTTATGCGTCTATTCATAGTCATTCTGAATGATGGACACAACAGGCAGCACAGCCACATGTTGATTTTTCAGTAGCGGTGAGGTCAATCCTAAACCAACATATGGACGTTGAGGTACGGTATATCACTTGAAAAGCATTTCTGACTGAAAATATCATCGGATTGCCTTCTCACAGATCACTTAGCCATACTCCTTCGCTATATCTTGGCTCTTAAAGGTCACCGTAAATATCTTCAGCAAAACAGTTGTCCCCCCCCAGTGACATGGATCTCTGTGTGATCTGTGGAGGACAGGGGTCACACAGGGGTCAATCCCAGTCAAACGGCATGACAGAACATCCCTCTATGAACCCCATACTATACTGGATATAAATAACATATGGCATTTAGCAGACACTTACAGTCATGTACATTTTACGGCCCGGAAATCAAACCTATAATCTTGGTGTTACCAAGCACCATGGTTCTACAAACGGAGCCATACAGGATCACTATGTACACAGTAGTATGAATACGAAACACTTGTTAGGGGGACTTTTAACTGAAAGCTGTTGCACTTTACCATGACTCCCCTCTGTAAATGTGAACTCATTTTTCCCCCCTTTATTTACCTAGGCAAGTCAGTGAAGAACAAACTCTTATTTTCAATGACGGCCCAGGAACAGTGGGTTAACTGTCTTGTTCAGAAACTACAGATGTTTTACCTTGTCAACTCGGGGATTCGATCTTGCAACCTTCCGGGTACTAGTCGAATGCTCTAGCCACTAGGCTACCTGCCACCCCCCCCCCCCCCGATTTGTAGGGCTTCAGCATGTTACAGAACACCTGTTATCTCAATAATATCATGTACCTTAGAAACATGGTTTGAGCTCTCCTTTGTAAACGCTAACTGCATTACCTACCTCAAGGACAATCCAAAAAGACACAAGAGGCGTTCCTTACTGTGTTCACACCAACCTCCTGTCTAGTTTCAAAACCAACATCAATCACCTTAAGGTGTCTGGTATGAGAGGCTTAGCAACTTTACACATCACATCTGGTATGTGAGGCTTAGAAACTTTACACATCACATCTGGTATGAGAGGCTTAGAAACTTTACACATCACATCTGGTATGAGAGGCTTAGAAACTTTACACATCACTTTCTTGTATGTGAGGCTTAGAAACTTTACACATCACATCTGGTATGAGAGGCTTAGAAACTTTACACATCACATCTGGTATGAGAGGCTTAGAAACTTTACACATCACATTTTAACATTATTCTGGGCAAAACTCGTTGAGATTAATATTCTCATGTCCAAGGTGTTCCCAAGACACAAACAGTCAACGGTGCTACGTAGCTCCACTTGGACTTAGTTGTTATTCCTCCAGTCAAATACATCATGAGTGTTTCTAAGCCTCTGTGTTGTTGTTGTTGTTGTTGTTGTTGTTGTTGCTGTTGTGGTTGTTGTGGTTGTTGTGGTTGTTGTTGCTGCTGTTGCTGCTTTGCTCTTGCGGTTGTTGTTGCTGTTGTTGTTGTTGTTGCAGTTGCTGTTGTGGTTGTTGTTGTTGTTGTGGTTGTTGTTGTTGAGGCAGCTGTTGCTGTTGTTGTTGTTGCAGTTGCTGTTGTTGTTGTTGCAGTTGCTGTTGTGGTTGTTGTTGTTGTTGTTGTTGCAGTTGTGGTTGTTGTGGTTGTTGTTGTTGTTGCTGCAGCTGTTGTTGTTGTTGCAGTTGCTGTTGTGGTTGTTGTGGTTGTTGTTGTTGTTGCTGCAGCTGTTGTTGTTGTTGCAGTTGCTGTTGTGGTTGTTGTTGTTGTTGTTGTTGCAGTTGCTGTTGTGGTGGTTGTTGTTGTTGCTGCATCTCTTGCTGTTGTTGTTGCAGTTGCTGTTGTGGTTGTTGTGGTTGTTGTTGTTTTTGCTGCTGCTGTTGTTGTTGTTGCAGTTGCTGTTGTGGTGGTTGTTGATGTTGTAGCTCCTGGAAGTGTAAAAGCATATCATTCTTACACACACTATCTCCACATCAGAGAGGAGTTTTGTGGGGGCAGTCTATTAAAAACAAGTGTGATTTAAAACAGAAGAAACACTGTTTGCTGTTAGTGTTTTTGTTGGCAAACACAGAAAATTCAAGACAGATATGTCAGTGGAGTGTGACTGTATTTTACTGATAGTTCCTAATCTCATTTTCCATTTGAGCAGTAACAAGGCAATTGATTGGATAGTGATAGTGGTGAGCAGCAACAAGGTAACTGACTGGATAGTGATAGTGGTGAGCAGTAACAAGGTAACTGATTGGATAGTGATAATGGTGAGCAGTAACAAGGTAACTGATTGGATAGTGGTGAGCAATAACAAGGGAACTGACTGGATAGTGATAGTGGTGAGCAGTAACAAGGTAACTGACTGGATAGTGGTGAGCATTAACAAGGTAACTGACTGGATAGTGATAGTGGTGAGCAGTAACAAGGTAACTGATTGGATAGTGGTGGGCAGTAACAAGGTAACTGATTGGATAGTGGTGAGCAGTAACAAGGGAACTGACTGGATAGTGGTGAGCAGTAACAAGGTAACTGACTGGATGGTGGTGAGCATTAACAAGGTAACTGACTGGATAGTGGTGAGCAGTAACAAGGTAACTGACTGGATGGTGGTGAGCAGTAACAAGGTAAAAGATTGGATAGTGGTGAGCAGTAACAAGGTAACTGACTGGATAGTGATAGTGGTGAGCAGTAACAAGGTAACTGACTGGATAGTGGTGAGCATTAACAAGGTAACTGACTGGATAGTGGTGAGCAGTAACAAGGTAACTGACTGGATGGTGGTGAGCAGTAACAAGGTAAAAGATTGGATAGTGGTGAGCAGTAACAAGGTAACTGACTGGATAGTGATAGTGGTGAGCAGTAACAAGGTAACTGACTGGATAGTGGTGAGCAGTAACAAGGCAACTGATTGGATAGTGGTGAGCAGTGACAAGGTAAAATATTGGATAGTGGTGAGCAGTAACAAGGTAACTGACTGGATAGTGGTGAGCAGTAACAAGGTAACTGACTGGATAGTGATAATGGTGAGCAGTAACAAGGTAAGTGACTGGATAGTGGTGAGCAGTAACAAGGTACTGACTGGATAGTGGTGAGCAGTAACAAGATAACTGACTGGATAGTGGTGAGCAGTAACAAGGTACCTGACTGGATAGTGATAGTGTTGAGCAGTAACAAGGTAACTGACTGGATAGTAATAGTGGTGAGCAGTAACAAGGTAACTGACTGGATAGTGGTATGCAGTAACAAGGGAATTGACTGGATAGTGATGGAGGTGAGCAGTAACAAGGTGACTAACTGGATAGTGGTGAGCAGTAACAAGGTAACTGACTAGATAGTGGTGAGCAGTAACAAGGTAACTGACTAGATAGTGGTGAGCAGTAACTCACATCCTTCTTTGACTGTAACTCGCCACTAAGATGCAAAATAGACCATTGGAGCAGCCCGAAAGGAAAGACGGTCTATAGCATCTCTGACCAGGGTTCACTGGTCTACAGCATCTCTGACCAGGGTTCACTGGTCTACAGCATCTCTGACCAGGGTTCAGTGGTCTATAGCATCTCTGACCAGGGTTCACTAGTATATAGCATCTCTGACCAGGGTTTTGTGGTTTATAGCATCTCTGACCAGGGTTCAGTGGTCTACAGCATCTCTGACCAGGGTTCAGTGGTCTACAGTATCTCTGACCAGGGTTCACTGGTCAATAGCATCTCTGACCAGGGTTCACTGGTCTACAGCATCTATGACCAGGGTTCACTAGTCTACAGCATCTCTGAGCAGGGTTCAGTGGTCTACAGCATCTCTGAGCAGGGTTCTGTGGTCTGTAGCATCTCTGACCAGGGTTCACTGGTGATGGTCTATTGCATCTCTGACCAGGGTTCACTGGTCTATAGCAACTCTGACCAGGGTTCACTGGTCTACAGCATCTCTGACCAGGGTTCACTGGTCTACAGCATCTCTGACCAGGGTTCACTGGTCTACAGCATTTCTGACCAGGGTTCAGTGGTCTACAGCATCTCTGACAAGGGTTCACTGTTCTACAGCATCTCTGACCAGGGTTCACTGGTCTACAGCATCTCTGACCAGGGTTCAGTGGTCTACAGCATCTATGACCATGGTTCACTGGTCTATAGCATCTCTGACCAGGGTTCACTGGTCTATAGCATCTCTGACCAGGATTCACTGGTCTATAGCATCTCTGACCAGGGTTAAGTGGTCTACAGCATTTCTGACCAGGGTTCACTGGTGATGGTCTATTGTATCTCTGACCACAGTTCAGTGGTCTATAGCATCTCTGACCAGGGTTAACTGGTCTACAGCATCTCTGACCAGGGTTCACTGGTCTACAGCATCTCTGAGCAGGGTTCTGGGGTCTATAGCATCTCTGACTAGGGTTAACTGGTCTATAGCATCTCTGACCAGGGTTCACTGGTCTATAGCATCTCTGAGCAGGGTTCTGTGGTCTATAGCATCTCTGACCAGGGTTCACTGGTGATGGTCTATTGCATCTCTGACCAGGGTTCACTGGTCTATAGCAACTCTGACCAGGGTTCAGTGGTCTATTGCATCTCTGACCAGGGTTCACTCACTGGTCTATAGCATCTCTGACCAGCGTTCACTGGTCTATAACATCTCTGACCAGGGTTCACTGGTCTATAGCATCTCTGACCAGGGTTCAGTGGTCTATAGCATCTCTGACCAGGGTTCAGTGGTCTACAGCATCTCTGACCAGGGTTCAGTGGTCTACAGTATCTCTGACCAGGGTTCACTGGTCTATAGCATCTCTGACCAGGGTTCACTGGTCTACAGCATCTCTGAGCAAGGTTCAGTGGTCTATAGCATCTCTGACCAGGGTTCACTGGTGATGGTCTATTGCTTCTCTGACCAGGGTTCACTGGTCTATAGCAACTCTGACCAGGGTTCACTGGTCTACAGCATCTCTGACCAGGGTTCACTGGTCAACAGCATCTCTGACCAGGGTTCAGTGGTCTACAGAATCTATGACCATGGTTCACTGGTCTATAGCATCTCTGACCAGGGTTCACCGGTCTATAGCATCTCTGACCAGGGTTAACTGGTCTACAGCATCTCTGACCAGGGTTCACTGGTGATGGTCTATTGCATCTCTGACCAGGGTTCAGTGGTCTATAGCATCTCTGACCAGGGTTAACTGGTCTACAGCATCTCTGACCAGGGTTTTGTGGTCTATAGCATCTCTGACTAGGGTTAACTGGTCTATAGCATCTCTGACCAGGGTTCACTGGTCTATAGCAACTCTGAGCAGGGTTCTGTGGTCTATAGCATCTCTGACCAGGGTTCACTGGTCTATAGCAACCCGACCAGGGTTCAGTGGTCTATAGCATCTCTGACCAGCGTTCACTGGTCTATAGCATCTCTGACCAGGGTTCAGTGGTCTATAGCATCTCTGACCAGGGTTCACTGGTGATGGTCATGACTACACACACTCACACATACTGTTAACTCTACTCACAAGTCCCGTTACACATCAGACCTTGGTCTCCTCCAGGACCGTTACACAGTAGACCTTGGTTTCCTCCAGTAAACACTGGCAAAGTCAGTGGAACTGGTCTAGGATCAGTGTTTAGCTTTTTTACATCATAATTAATATGATGATATGGACAGATCCTAGATCAGCACTCCTACTCTGATATGTTTTGTGCCTTTCATTTCATAGCAGTAGTTTTGCCACCAGGAATTTGTTCATCGGGAATCTCTACCAGCTCAGTTCTCTTTGAGTCTCATCAATAGCATGATCTCTCTCCACAGCATGTCTGCAGAGGACCAGGAGACAGAGCCAAGAGCATCACAGCACAGTTGAAGGATTTTGCTGCATCTGTGTACGCGACCAATAAACTTCAGTTTTTGATTTGAAGGGCCAGTGGAGCGGGAACGGCCTTCTGATGAACTCTTCAGCTACCGAGCGTTGTCCTCTTCTTCTTCCTCTTCTTCTTCATCATCATCTCCTGGGGATACGAATGCATGAACACACGCGATGCAGATTAACTGTCCGGCCTGTATCGTGTTAATCCTATCAGATTAATCCAGGACAAAGCCTCCATATAGTTTGGTTCTCGATAAGTACACAGATTAAGCTAAATCAACCGGGATGTCTTTCATGATCAGGGACATCCTGGCTAGAGATACAGGATGGATGTGGAGGGGTACAGTAACCTATGGAAATGCATAGCAGACATGTTGACGGCAGACATGTGGCAGACAGATGGCCGTGCTGATAGTAAAAGCAGGTAGAGGAGTTGTATAGATATCTGTATAGACTCAGATCCAAGCTCTTCTACTGGGACACACCATAGAGAAAGGAGACCCGATTATATTCTAGATGTTGTGAGGAGGAAAACCTAGTGTTTTTGTGACCACACATATACAGTATGCATGACAAAAGTCATTACCCTGCATGTTGTCCTTCCTGTCATTCATGTCACGTGTTGCTGACGAAACTCAGAGGATGACTTCCAGAGAGTGGCGATGGGATCAATAAACACATCAACTTCGGGACACACTCCTGACTTGAATTCATGATCCACTTTTAAATAATAAAACGAGCATGAAATTCAAATGAACAAATCCCCCCCCCCCCCCCCCCCCTTGTCGTTTTTTCAAGGTATAAACCTTAGTAACAGTTTAATGTTTCAATTTGGTGCTATGTCATCTTAGCCCGGTCTCATAGACTATACGTAACATAGTAAATGTAAATCCAGGGCATACAAACTAGTAAGATATGATACGTTTGTTATGGTTACATAACGTGAACGTGTAGCAACAAACGAGTTGCTTGTTCGAATCTGATCATGGACAACGTTAGTATTTTAGCTAATTAGCAACTTTTACAAATGCTTACTACTTTTTAACTCATTTGAAACTACTTAGCATGTTAGCCAACCCTTCCCCTAACCATAACCCTAACCATTTAACCTAACTCCTAACCCTAATTTTAACCTTAACCGGAGGAGATGGTTGCCGTTTTACAGGCTCCTAACCAATTGTGCTATTTGAGGTGTTTTATCACGTTGTTTGTAACTTATTTTGCATGTAATGTCTCTTACATCTAATAAATAGCTTCTGGATATCAGAACAGCGATTACTCACCTCGAACTGGACAAAGATGTCTTTTATTTTGTTTTAATGAGTCAGATGTGAAAAATGTACAGCTGAGAACCGGACCAGGCCCAAATCCCCGTCATTGGCAGGAAGAAGAAATGCCGATACAGGGGACACAGGTCCAGGTGCCTTGTGAGAATTGGACGGCGAGTGTGTAACCTTTCTCTACTATCGGTCCTATTGGCCAACGTGCAATCATTGGATAATAAATTGGATGTGCTCCATTCAAGATTATCCTACGAACGGGACATTATAAACTGTAATATCTTATGGTTCACCGAGATGTGGTTGAATGACAACAAGGATAATATACAGTTGGCTGTGTTTTCAAAGCATCGGCAAGACAAGAACAGCAGCCTCCGGTAAGACAAGGGGTGGTGGTCTGTGTCTATTTGTTAATAGCAGCTGGTGTGTGAAATCGAATATTAAGTCTTAAGCTTTTGCTAGCCTGAAGTAGAGTACCTCATGATAATCTGTAGACCACACTATTTACCAAGAGAGTTTTCATCTATATTTTTCGTAGCTATTTACCACCACAAACCGATGCTGGCACTAAGACTGCTCTCCTCGTGGCCAGGGACTTTAATGCAGGGGAACTTAAATCTGTTTTACCTCATTTCTACCAGCATGTCACATGTGCAACCAGAAAAATAACTCTAGACTACCTTTACTCCACACACAGAGACGCATTCAAAGCTCTCCCTCGTCCTCCGTTTGGCAAATCTGAACATGATTCTTTCCTCCTGGTTCATGGTTACAAGCAAAAAGTAAAGCAGGAAGTACCAGTGACTCGCTCAGTACGGAGGTCGTCAGAGGGTGCAGATTTTAAGCTACAGGACTGTTTTGCTTTCACAGACTGGAATATGTTCCGGGATTCATCGAATGGCATTGAGAAGTGCATCATCCCAACAGTGACATACCCCAACCAGAAGCCATGGATTACATGAAACATCTGCACTGATTTAAAGGGTAGATCTGACACTTTCAAGGAGGGGGACTAACCATGACGCTTCTAAAAAATCCTGTAATTCCCTTCGATGAACCATCAAACAGGTAAAGCGTGAGTACAGGACTAAGATTGAATCATACTACACTGGATGTGGCAGGGCTTGCAAACTATTACGGACTACAAAGGGAAGTATATACTACGGGTATATGTATACCCACAGGCCTCTTGCCTAAGCACTTCCAAAGTGCCTTCCCCCCGTGAACAAATTCAACAGAATAATCTAAACGTAATTAAACAATTTCAAGAATCAAAAACACAGTTCTATTGGCACACACATACCTCAAATCAGCAGCTACAAAAATACTTAACAAAACCTGTCTCTCAGCAACAACCAACACAGGACATATCAATCATCAGCCTCATCTATCATCTCTATCTGAGAAACAACCCACACATGATATAACCCTCAGCTCTCTTCACTCAGCAATCATCACAGAACATACCAATCATCTCTATCTGAGAAACAACCCACACATGATATAACCCTCAGCTCTCTTCACTCAGCAATCATCACAGGACATACCAATCATCTCTATCTGAGAAACAACCCACACATGATATAACCCTCATCTCTCTTCTCTCAGCAATCATCACAGAACATACCAATCATCTCTATCTGAGAAACAACCCACACATGATATAACCCTCAGCTCTCTTCTCTCAGCAATCATCACAGAACATACCAATCATCTCTATCTGAGAAACAACCCACACATTATATAACCCTCATCTCTCTTCTCTCAGCAATCATCACAGAACATACCAATCATCTCTATCTGAGAAACAACCCACACATGATATAACCCTCAGCTCTCTTCTGAGCGACAGAACACTGACTTATATAGCTGGAAAAGGGAGTCTAATAGGATACAGCTGTATCCTGACGAGGGGGCGGG